>NC_048588.1:31178481-31355981 GCF_013265735.2 Oncorhynchus mykiss
GCATTTGTCACACTTTGGGCTTGTTTGTGTCATGGCACAGCAGCCCAGATACCTGTAAAGTCCCTGAGGATTGTTTAGTCACATTCGTACTCTGCTTCCCTCCTCAGAGAAACAGGCATTAAATCCACATAGTAGTGGGGGAGGAGAGATGAGAGAGAGAGAGAGAGAGAGAGAGAGGGAGAGCGAGAGGGAGAGGGAGAGGGAGAGGGAGAGGGAGGGAGGGAGGGAGGGAGGGAGGGAGGGAGGGAGGGAGGGAGGGAGGGAGGGAGGATCTTTGGGAGATCCGTTTGCCTCTGACAGAGTGAGTCTGTAAATATTAAAGTGGTTGCAACATAAAACAAGAGAGAGAGAAAAAAGAGATGAAGAAAGTTAGAAACCAAGTTGAACATGAAGAAATTGCTTAGGGGAGACAAATGAGCACTCTTTCATGTGAGGCATGGGAGAGAAACACAGAGAGACTAGACACATGAAGAAAACAGGCCTTTGTAGTGTGATCACTTGTTCTGACGGCTCATTTTGAGTAGTACAGAAGTAGCAACAGAAAGACATACCCAAGTTACATTCAAGTGCTATAGTGTGCTAATGACTAGTACTATGTTTATATTAGTACTACTGTGACCTCATTCGGTGTAATAATTGCTCAGTGTGTAGTCATACTTCTTTAAGTCTTCCTGGGTGTGTGGAACATTCCAGGTAGTGTGCTTCCTGGTTCAACTCCGATACGAATAGATCATGTTTAAATCTTCTGGGTTGAGACCTTTTGTCTATTCATCTTCTATTGTTGACTGGGCTCCGTTCTGGGCTCGGTTCTGAAAGCCTTTTATAATGCAACGAGCCCACTCCATCTCTGCAGCTCCACAGCCCAGGCCCAGCCGTACACTCATCTGCAGAGAGGAAAGAAGTCTTTTGTGTCCGAAGAAAAGAGAACGTTCATATTTCTGCCCTTCGCTGACTTCATTTAGCTTTTTCTACCCCCTCCTTCATATCTTTCCCCGTTTCAGGCTTTTCCACTCGTTCTGAAGTTTTGCAGCGGTCTAAGGCACTGCATCTCAGTGCTAGAGGTGTCACTGCAGACCCTGGTTTGATCCCAGGGTGTATCACAACCGGCAGTGATTGGGAGTCCCATAGGGCGTCGTCGTCCGGGTTTGGCCGGGGGAGGCTGTTATTGTAAATAAGAAGTTGCTCTTAACTGACTTGCCTGGTTAAATAAACATTTTAAAATGATCATGTTAACAATAACATGCCCTTTCTTCTCTTTCTCCTTTCTTTACTGCTTCCCATTTCCTCCCCTTTTCCTCCCTTGTTCTTTCCTCCCTTGTTCTTTCCTGTGCACGTTCCGCCTCTGACACTCGACCTGCTCTCGCCCTCTGTCATTCCTGACCGTCTCCCTTCATTCCTCCTAATCCATTCTTTGCATCTTCACCATCTCTTACTGTCCCCTCTCTGCCTTTTATCCCCATTCCATCACTGTCTCTTTCCTCTTCCTCTCATCTCCTCACCTTGTACCCCTCTCCTCACCCTGCACCCCTCTCCTCACCCTGTACCCCTCTCCTCACCCTTTACCCTTCTCCTCACCATGTACCCCTCTCCTCACCCTGTACCCCTGTCCTCACCCTGTACCCCTCTCCTCACCCTTTACCCCTCTCCTCACCCTGTACCCCTCTCCTCACTCTGTACCTCTCTCCTCACCCTGTACCCCTCTCCTCACCCTGTACCCCTCTCCTCACCCTGTACCCCTCTCCTCACACTGTACCCCTCTCCTCACACTGTACCACTCTCCTCACCCTGTATCCCTCTCCTCACACTGTACCACTCTCCTCACCCTGTACCCCACTCCTCACCCTTTACCCCTCTCCTCATCCTGTACCCCTCTCCTCACTCTGTACCCCTCTCCTCACCCTGTACCCCTCTCCTCACCCTGTACCCCTCTCCTCACCCTGTACCCCTCTCCTCACCCTGTACCCCTCTCCTCACACTGTACCTCTCTCCTCACCCTGTACCCCTCTCCTCACCCTTCTCTCCCCCTCTTTTTTCTCTTACCCTTTCCTATTCCTGCCCTCTCACCTCTCACCTCCTCACCCTCCACCATCCTATCCTCTCTACCCCTCTCCTCTCCTCTCCTCTCCTCTCCTCTCCTCTCCTCTCCTCTCCTCTCCTCTCCTCTCCTCTCCTCTCCTCTCCTCTCCTCTCCTCTCCTCTCCTCTCCTCACCTCACCTCACCTCACCTCACCTCACTTCACCTCTCACCTCTCACTTCCTCATCCTCCACCTCTATTTCACCCTTCTCAAATTCCATCCTCTCTCTCCCCCGTAGACTCATCGGGGCGTATGACGGAGGGTGTGTTGGAGCCAGAGAACACCCTGTCCCAGCAGATCAGTGAGGTGGTGAAGCAGCCGGCCTTCATAGCAGGGATAGGAGCGGCCTGTTGGATCATCCTCATGGTGTTCAGTATCTGGCTCTACCGACAGCGTAAGAAGAGGAGTGGCCTCAGCACTAACTACGCAGGCATCCGCAAGGGTCAGTACAACATGCCTCATCTAATGGCAGCACACTGGAATCACGTGCTCAAAGTGTCCTCAAGCACTGATCTAGGATCAGGTTAACAAACACCAAATGGAATAGTTAATAGGATGAAGAATAGAATAGCTTGTCTTGTATCAGTGATTAAGGGGCGTTGTGTGATTCCTACTAGTACTCCATCCATGTAGGGACTCATCTGAGCTCTCAATTGCAGCCCTCCATCCCCTCCGTCTCCCCAGCAATCCCTCCGTCCCGCCCAGCAATCCATCCATCCCCTCCTTCCCCTCCATCTCCTCCGTCTCCCCAGCAATCCCTCCGTCCCACCCATCAATCCATCCATCCCCTCCTTCCCCTCCATCTCCTCCGTCTCCCCAGCAATCCCTCCGTCCCACCCATCAATCCATCTATCCCCTCTGTCCCCTCCATCTCCTCCGTCCCCCCAGCAATCCCTCCGTCCCACCCATCAATCCATCCATCCCCTCCGTCCCCCCAGAAATCCCTCAGTCCCCTCCATCCCCTCCGTCCCCCCAGAAATCCCTCAGTCCCCTCCATCCCCTCAGGAATCCCTCCTCTCATATGAAAGTCTTGCATCATACAGTGCCATTTGAGTTGAGGTGAGGCCTATCATCTGAAAATAGTCCCTAGTACTTTGAGAAAGTTAAAAGCCCTTGAACATCTGCAGGTGAAAATGGACCTGTCTCCTGCAGTGATGTCGTTCTATTCTGTTTCATATTTCCCTCTCTTTGATCCTGCCAGGGTGTTTTTGTGTGTGTAGTTCTTCTTTTGAAGTGCATCTTCCGGTCCCACCAGTTTCTGTCAGCAGTTCCCATCGGAATGTGTCTGGGAAGACAGAACAATCTGCTACGACGAGCATAAATCAAGGAGAAACTTGTGTTAAGCTTGAAGTATACTTTTATAATAGTTTTCAGTGAAAGCCTTTGATGCAAATGACTGTTAGAGTTTGAAACATTGTGTCATACTTTTGCAAGAAATTCCTTACCATACCACTGTGTTTTTCATTCTCTATCCAATGCTCTGTGCTCTCTAGGAGAGGACAAGGCTTACCTCACCTGCAGTGGGTTTACCTGTTTACCTGACAGGGTTCAGTACATGCCAAACCTCTGCCCACAATAGTTTAAGGATATAAAGGCTCACATTTCTGTGCTGCCTGGTTTAATATGTGGCTGTCTGCAGGCGATGCAACTGCTGCCTGCCCCATACCCCCCCCAAACCCCTACCTCCTTCTGCTGGGCTCAGGTACACTGTTGACTGCCAGGGTCAGGAGAGGTACACCATTCAACATAGAGACACGGACAATATACTGGTTTAAGTCTGAATCGACCTCTGTCATACTGATACTCTGCCTATTGGGAGTCATGGAAACCTGGATTCATCTAGAAACTCTGCCCTTGTATTGGAAAACCTTTGTTTCTGGCCTTGGTGGTTCATATCTTGGAGCTCTATCATAGTTGAACATTAATATGGGTTTATAGTGAACATACTGGAGTTTGGTATCTCTACAGACTTACATAACTTACAGCAGAGGCCTTGATTTGCATAAGGAATAAGGTCTCTGTGTATATCTTGGATGCTGACTGCATTGTGTGCTACAGTAGTGTGATTAAGTTCTGCTCTGTGTTGCTATGGTGAGACAGATGATGAGGTCCCAGGGTTGGTCATCTTCATGGGAAAGGATTGTGTGGTGTGTTAAAAATAAATCAGTGCCCACATGTTATGCCCACATACAAGGCTTTTAATACAAGAACAGCCTGGCCTCAAGGGTCATCAGTTTCAGCCAATGAGCATTTTGACTGCAACGTTCTGACAGTGTAATACATATATTCAATATATGCTTTCACAAAAATAATATTTTGGTTGTTAGAATTAGAATATAAAGATGCCTTTTTTCAAAGAAAACAATAGCATTTTCATTAGTTTATGTTACTGTAGAATATCTGCTGCCGGGTACTCAGGTGTAAAGTCACTGATATCAAAGGGCAGTCAGAGCGGAACTTGTAGCCACACAGTAGGACCTCTGAAGATTTGGTGAGAACAGTAATCTGCTGTGCCCGGAGGCTGGAGAGAGAGAGGCTACTGCTGAGGCTGGAGAGAGAGAGACTACTGTAGTGGCTGAGATTGGGAGAGAGAGAGGGGCTACTGTAGAAGCTGAGGTTTGGAGAGAGAGAAAGGCTACTGTAGAAGGTGAGGTTGGGAGAGAGAGAGGCTGCTGTAGAGGCTGAGGTTGGTACACAGAGATATGCTACTGTAGAGGCTGAGGTTAGTAGAGAGAGAGACTACTGTAGAGGCTGAGGTTGGTAGAGAGAGAGGCTACTGTAGAGTCTGAGTTTGGTAGAGAGAGAGAGAAGCTACTGTAGAGGCTGAGGTTGGTAGAGAGAGAGAAGCAACTGTAGAGGCTGAGGTTGGTAGAGAGAGAGGCTACTGTAGAGGCTGAGGTTGGTAGAGAGAGAGGCTACTGTAGAGGCTGAGGTTGGTAGAGAGAGAGAAGCTACTGTAGAGGCTGAGGTTGGTAGAGAGAGAGGCTAATGTAGAGGCTGAGATTGGTAGAGAGAAAGGCTACTGTAGAAGCTGAGGTTGGTAGAGAGAGAGGCTACTGTAGAGGCTGAGGTTGGTAGAGAGAGAGGCTACTGTAGAGGCTGAGGTTGGTAGAGAGAGAGGCTACTGTAGAGGCTGAGATTGGTAGAGAGAGAGGCTGCTGTAGAGTCTGAGGTCGGTAGAGAGAGAGGCTGCTGTAGAGGCTGAGGTTGGTAGAGAGAGAGGCTACTGTAGAGGCTAAGGTCGGTAGAGAGAGAGGCTGCTGTAGAGGCTGAGGTTGGTAGAGAGAGAGGCTCCTGTAGAGGCTGAGGTTGGTAGAGAGAGAGGCTGCTGTAGAGGCTAAGGTTGGTAGAGAGAGAGGCTACTGTAGAGGCTGAGGTTGGCGCCACACACCTTTAAGGAGCCCTTCCTTCTTCCAGAGGAGCCGAGCAGTGCATCAGTGTTTCCTCACATTAACTCTGTAACTCTCTGAGCTCATGTGGGCACAGCAGGCAAATATGTCTTTCTCTCTCTCTCTCAACCCCCTCTTTTTGCTCTTTAAAACCACAAGAGGCCATGGTCTTTGTTGGAACTGGTAACCAAGAATGTTTTGAGAAGAGAAGAAGAGGATAATTGCAACCACATGAAGCAACAAGCTGCACTCAGTGTGAAGTGGGTTGATTTGGAGTTGTGGAGAATTGGAAGAGGAGATATAGGTGTGTGTGTGTGTGTGTGTGCGTGTGCGCGAGCTCGTGTGCGCCTGTGTTTGTTCTTGGGTGTGTGCGTGGGTCTGGTGGGTCTGTGTGACATTAGTAACACCACCAAGATGTCTCATCCAGCCACTGAATAAATTGTCTGTGACGGTCTCTTGTCACTGTGGTTATTTGATTGATTTCAATCATGTTAATATTTCTCACGAGCACCTTGCATGCCAAGTGTCAATCTCTCTCCTCTTCAAAGTCGAAACGCAAACAGAGAAAAGATTCCAAACGGACCAATCTATTCAGCTGCTCTGAGCTTCAAGGGGAAAAGAGCAGGAATCCAAACAAGAGGAAATAATTGTGGCATTAAAGGGACATTTTAAAGGTTGTGTTTACATACATAAAAGGAGCTGAAGAGGTGAGGACCGCTGTACATCAGTGATAGCTACTGTGCCTTCAGAAAGTATTCATACCCCTTCATACCTATTCCACATGTTGTTTTGTTACAGCCTGAATTCAAAATGGCTAAAACATTTCTCACTCATCTAAACACAAAACCCCATAATGACAAAGTGAAAATATGTTTTTAGACATTTTAGCAAATTTGTTGAAAATTAAATGCAGAAATATCTAATTACAAAAGTAAGTATTCACACCCCTGACTCAATACTTTGTAGAAGCATCTTTGGCAGTGATTACAGCTGTGAGTCTTTCTGGGTAAGTTTCTAAGAGCTTTCCACACCTGGATTGTGCAATATTTGCCCATTTATTATTTTCACAATTATTCCAGCTCTGTCAAATTGATTGTTGATCATTGCTAGACAACCAGTAGATTTAAGGCAAATCTGTAACTCGGTCACTCAGGAACATTCACTGTCTTCTTGGTAAGCAACTCCAGTGTAGATTTGGCCTTATGTTTTAGGTTATTATCCTGCTGAAAGGTGAATTCATCTCCCAGTGTCTGGTGGAAAGCAGACTGAACCAGAATTTCTTCTAGGATTTTGCCTGTGCTTATCTCCAATTTATTTATTTTTCATCCTGAACAACTCCCCAGTCCTCCACGATTACAAGCATACCCATAACATGATCCAGCCACCACTATGTGGAGAGTGGTACTCAGTAATGTGTTGTGTTGGATTTGCCCCAAATGTAACAATTTGTATTCAGGACAAAAAGTTATTTGTTTTGCCAATTTTTTGCAATTTTACTATAGTGCCTTCTATGCTAACAAGATGCCAGTTTTGGAATATTTTTCTGTAGAGGCTTCCTTCTTTTCACTCTGTGATACCTAGTCAGTTGTACAATTGAATGCATTCAACTGAAATATGTTTTCTACATTTAACCCAAGGTTGGGAACAGTGGGTTAACTGCCTTGCTCAGGGGTGGAAAGACAGATTTTTACCTTGTCAGAGTAACTCAAATGTTGTCGATCCATCCCCATTTTGCTCCTATCACAGCCATTCAACTCTGTAATTGTTTTAAAGTCACCATTGGCCTCATGGTGAAATCTCTGAGCGGTTTCCTTACTCTCCGGCAACTGAGTTAGGAAGGATGCCTTTAACTTTGTAGTGACTGGTGTGTTGATACACCATCAATAGTATAATTAATAACTTCACCATATTCAAAGGGATATTCAATTATTCTGGGGTGAATTGAAATTGGCAACAGCAAAAACAACAACTAACATGTACTTAATAAAAATGAATGACATTTTTTAAATATATAAATAATAATAATAATCCAACCTAATACATTTTATAAGAGGATAAACAAAGATAGAGAAAATTGAGTCATTGAACTAATTTGAAGTTGGGTTTTAATCTCCTCGCAATCTCCTTCTATCTTGTTTGAAGATAGAATGGTACACTTCCATATGAGTATTAAGCAGCTTGTTGTGATATGAAGTGTAATGGATCATGATGAACGGACATCGAAACCGTCGGGCAAAATTACGTTCAATGGTGAGACAACCCATTCCCACAAATGTTTCATGTTTAATATGTGCTGCCAGTTACTGCTGATGGATTGGGTTAAATGGGTTAAATGGGTTAAATTGGCCAATGATCAGATACATACCGTATATACATTAAAATACTCAGATCTAATTCTGTACTAGTCAGGATTTGAAACATTGTAGTGGTGTTAGAAGATTTAGAGAGAGGAAATGGCACCAAAAGAGAAGGTAACTAATCCTGCGCTAAACAAGACTTGAATCACCAAAATAGTGTTTTCAACCTTTTCCAGTAGAGCTCTTAGTCCCTGGCAAGGTGTTGCACAAGTAATGTTACAACACACCATGTCATGTTTCAAAACATCTCAGGATGATGTGTTTCAATACTCCAGCAAAGTTAAGGTTTGTCTCCTTCAAGTTAGTTTTGATGTTACAAACACAATGAAGAGAACCCTGTTGTGTGTATCTCATTTGATTCAAGAGGAATATACATGTTGCTATTTTATATTAATGGTGTTTTTCTCTCTCTTTCCTCTTTCTTGGGCCTCTGCTTCAACCTACAGTGCCATCCTTTACCTTCACTCCTACAGGTAAACACTCCTGATAACTCTTGATTTAATTTCATAGCACCTTCTCTATAAAATCTCATAACAGTCTGCATTTCAATACAAGACTGCACACACTGAGTCACACAGTGATGTCCTGAACAGCTCTAGCAGTCATTCTGCTCAGTCAGTCGGAAGAGACACTCTTTAGTTAAAAATACTAAGCCACAAGAAAGGGAGCAGTGTGGTGTCAGGTTTAAAGAACTATAACAGAGATGTTTTACCAACTGGTGCAGGCAGTGCGTTCAGAGGTAAGCACTTAAAGAGGAGCGAGCCGTGCCATCCACGCTACTAAGAAACTGTTACAACTGGCGGGGACTTGATCAAAGGGCTGCTGCTGCCCGCCTCTCTGCCTCTGATGGCATTTAGGATGATGACACTTCTCCAGTCACACGGACCGATTAGACAGAGCTGTGGACAGGGAGAAAGGAGCGACTGAGGGTCGATGTGAACTGGACTGACACGGACATAACAGAGCACTCTCTTTCTCTCTCTCTCTCTCTCTCTCTCTCTCTCTCTCTCTCTTTCTGTGTGTTTATCTCTCTCTCTTTCTCTATTCTCTCTCTCGCTCTCCCTCTCTTTCTATCTCTCTTCTCACTCATTCACTCTCTCTCTCTCTTTCTATCTCTCTCTCCCGCCGAGATGCATGTGTAGTTGGCACTTGTGTCACAACACCTGTGCTCATCCTTGTAAATCAGAGAGAGAGCAAAAGAGAGTGAGAGGAGAGAAGAGAGAGAAGAAGAGAGAGAGAGAGGGGGAGTTATGTGAGGCTTGTGGTTATGGTGACTAATCCCATCTGTGCAGAGCAGAGGCTGTATCTAAACTGCGTGTTGTTTTTCTCCTCCTCGTCAGCTTCGGGCCCTAGGATCACGTCTAATAGTTTGAGTGTTTCAGTCCTCTGTTCTGAACTGCTGGAACTCTTTGAGGTGAAACCTATTGAGTCAGCTGGTTAGTTTTGGGCCAGTTCCTTAATGCTTGAGGTTAGAGTTTCTGCTTGTTGAAGTTTACAATCCTAGAAGCTGCCATGACGCTGAAGGAAAAGGCAGGATGTTGTCAGTGCTAATCTTCCAATAGATGCAGATTTGAGAGGCACTACATAGTTTTTGTTGTGGAATTCCTGAATGCCCTATATACAGATGCCAAATGTAGACTTTCTCTCTCTCAACAGGAGGGGGAGAGCGAGAGAGAGAGTGAGAGACTTTTTGTCTTTCTTTAATGAAACATTCTAATTTCATTAAAATCTCATCCCGCCTTAAAATAAAACACCAAAATATATCCTGTACAGCATACATGTACCATACTCACCTTTCCCTGTACCCCATGATGCAAAAACACACATCACAATATCCAAAAAACCTCACCACTTCTACAAACACATTTCCAAAACATCTTCCCCAACCCACCATACTCTCCGCCCCACATACCCCCTGCCACTGATGTGCCTTCACTCCTGTTAGGCTCCTAATGTTTAATGCAGAGGTTGTAGAGGACTTTAAATCCCACCCCCTCAAACTTCCCCAGGCTCGGAGTGTTAAAATCGAACAAGTCCTCCAGACCCCCTTGCCAGTCTCCAGTCTCTGCCGTCACCTGCAGTGGCGGAAATATTGGTGGCCCCTCCCTCTTTGGTCGCTCAAACACCCCCTTACCGGCTCACACAGTGCCTCCTGGACCTCCTCCAGGAATCTCTCCAGCAGCCTAAGAGACATTATTCCTGTTTGATGTGCCAGGACTTCCGGGGTTCTCCACCCCTCCTCTCTCAGCAGTCGCAGGTCACCCAGCCTTTGTAAACCCGCTGCCATCAGCTGCCTCTGCAGGTTGGCCGACTGAACCGATCTCAAATGAATGGCTGGACTGTGGAAGATAGGCTCCTCCCACACCCACTGCCCAGGCTCCATCCCTGACCACCACAGAAACTTAATCTGCATACGCTGACACTGCTATGCCTGTCACCACACCCATACCGGTCCAGCACACTCCCTGCAGTCTCCTGCCTAGCAGGCCAAAAAAAGGCTCAATGGCTTGTGTATATAACTGCCCCGAGACTGGCCTACTGAGCCCCCCTCCCAACTTGACCATACATGACGCCCCAGCATACAACATCTTCACAAAGTAAAAAACTTTTCCCCAAACCCACACCAGAAATCACATTAAACAGATACTCATGGTCCACTCTATCAAAAGCCTTCTCTTGATCTAAAGAGACCAGTCCAAAGTTCACATTAGAACCTCTTGACAAGTCCAGCATGTCCCTGATTAAGAACAAGTTGTCTTCACCACTCTGTCTTTCAGGCAGTTAACCCAGTGTTCCTAGGCCGTCATTGAAAATACGAATTTGTTCTCAACTGACTTGCTTAGTTAAATAAAGGTAAAAAATACAAATCTGGGAAAAACCTGCCCAGGTCCCTACGTAATTCAGCTAAATTAGTCTGGAGGCCTACATTGCCTTGCCCCACCAGCTCTACCTCCACATCACTGATACAATGCTCTAGTTCCCCCAATTCTCTCCTAGCCTCTAAGAGAGCTGTAAACTGTTTGGACTTTCCCCACATCCTACCATTGACTGAGAGACTCATAATCCTCTCTTCGCTGCCCCCACCTTTCCCCAAAAGTCTGGAAACCTGAGCACAAAGTAGCATCTATTAAGAGCTTCACATTAAACTTCCAATAGGATGCTTGCCGAGGCCCTGGTGAAATAGACAGCTGAGCCATGGTTATGTGATGATCCAAAAACCCCACCGAGAGAATGGTACCAACAGCCCATTGCTCTGATTCCTGGACACGTAAAAATGTATACTGTCTTGTGTTGGGATGTTTAGTTCTCCAAACATCCACTAGGTTGAACTGATTAATGATGTCCCTTAACACTCCCACTGACACTGAATGAGGCTCTTCCCCATTTCTGTCTTTCGTAAAATCCATTGTACAGTTCCAGTCCTCGCCGACCACCAGCGTCTCCTCAGGCGCTATCTGTGAGAGTTCCTGTCTAAGACCCAAATAGAACCCCCTTCTCTCTCCCTGTGTTAGGTGCATACATATTTATAAAGACAAAACCTATGTTGTTAATTTCTGCTTTTACAACAAGCAGCCTACCCCTACACACCTACACAGCAAATTTTTACAGACAGACCCGGTACAAAAAGGACTGCCACCCCTGCACTAGAATTTGTCCCATTTCAAATTCAACACACTTGCTCCTTTCCACCAGAGCCCCAAATCGACTTCATTCACCACATCACTGTGTCTCCTGCAGAAACAACACCTGTACTTTTTTTGGTTTTACATATTCACCCAACACACTTGTCTTTCCCGCATCTCTGGCGACATTTATATAGAGCGAGCCTACCCGAAGAGTCTCCATAAGAAGTGGGAGAAAAGCCAGCAAAGAAAGAGACCAATAGCAAAGCTCAAAAAGCCTCAGTGCCAGGAAGGAACAATACATCTACACAGTGTCTGAAGGTTGACCTTCACGCACTGTTGTGACCCACTTCCAACCTAAACCATTTCCTGGGTGAGAGGACACCATTCCCATAATTTTTCATAGCATGTTGTACTGATCTTACAAACTTTCTAGGATCAGAAAAAAAAGCCTCAAGATTAACTTTTTTCCCCTTGGTCTCATTCAGGAACCTTGTCAGTTCCCTCAATATGTACTTTGACACTTCTGCTTGACTGGCTGTCAGCTCCGGGCCCATTGAAGAGGAGTCTGAAAAAAAAGGCCTCCTCATCATCCTCTTCCTCAGACTCACTTTCCTCCTCATCTCCATCTCCCATCCTGACCACCTGCCCTTCCTCTCTGGTCAGGGCCTCCCCCCAGTACCAGGCAAATGTTCCTTGGTGACTTTGACCACACCAGCCCCTCCCCTCCCAACTTATTTTTTCTCCCCATTTTTCCTTTCTGCTTGACACCCTCCTCCTTCCCCCAGTCTCTTACACTTCCCCACTATACTCTCCTCATCCACTAGCATAACCTGACTAGACCCAGCTTCATCTACACCACCATCTGTAGCCTGACTAGGCCCAGCCTCATCTACACCACCATCTCTAGCCTGAATTGTCCCAGCCTCATCTACACCACCATCCATAGCATGACTAGGCCCAGCCTCAGCTACCCGACCATCTCTGGCATGACTAGGCCCAGGCTCATCTACACCATCACCCCTGGCATGACTAGGCCCAGCCTCTGAGTCTGTGTCTCATTGCCCCTTGCACGTTGACCTCGATTTCCCCCACTGGCGCTTGTACCCTCACCTTGTCTATGACCTTATGTGGGCACGCAAAGCTCTTATGCCCCAAATCCCCACACTCAAAGCACCGTAGACTATCTGTGCTGGCAAACCCTGCGTAGAGCCCCTCCCCATGCCTGACTTTAAAATGCACATTTAGCTGTTGCTCATTGTTATTCAGAAACATAAACACTTGCCTCCGGAACGAAACAACATGCGTAAGAGCATCCGCCTGAAAACCTGCCGACGGTACACGAAAACCGCTAGCAAACTTACCAAAACAACTCAGCTCTTTCCTGATTTGATCATCCGTAATAAACTGAGGCACATTTGCAACTACTATCCTTGTCAAAGGGGTAGAAAGAGGCGAAATTGACACCAACACAACCCTTACAAGTATTTTACTAGCAATTGGCCTACCAACCCAATGTCTTTTCATGAACACAAGCAGAATGTATAAATTCAGCTCCTACCTGTTCACCGACTGCGAGCAGAACCTCCTCCACCTTAACTCCATTCTCAGGAACACACCTGAATTCATGCTGTAATGACAGCATCTACTCCGCGCTAGGCTGAGAAGCCATCGCGCACACCACACCTTCCAAACCCCAGGAAACTAACTGTCCTCTTCCACCCTAATTTTGAAAAAATCTGTGGATACCGCTGAAACAAATAGTGCATTAACCCTCCACTATAGAAAATAAAAATTTAAAGAAAAGACCAAGACAGAATCCAGAAAAAGGTTAGGACAGAGCGCACCACACCAAACACTCAAACTCCCAAAAACTCCCAGCATGCACTGCGAGAGAGAGCGAGAGAGAGCGAGAGAGCGAGAGAGCGAGAGGCAGAGACTGTGGGGAAGGCTACTTACCGAGCACAGTGAGCTCAGCGATCTCACTCTCCCTCTCTCCAACCATATTGGTCCCGATACACACATACTTCCCAGCGTCGCCTTTTCTGGCATTGGTTATCATCAGCTTTCCTCCCCGGATCTGAGGAACGAGAGAAAGGGTCAGACCTTGAGAGGACAAAACAACACACCTAACATTGCAAAACATTCTCTCAGTATAAAAGCGCTGTATTTCCTCACCCATGAAGTTATGAGTCTTCACAAAACCATGACCAAAGGAATTCAGAGTTTAAAAAAACTCCATCTGTCATGTTTTGATGGGAGTATAAACTCACAAATTAATCTTAGTGAGCCATGTATGTCCTGAGGTCCCAGTGATAGAAAGACAAAGTACTGTACTACTGTACTCAGCCAGCCAGCCAGCGAACCAGCCCAAAAACCCTCCCACCCCTTCCTCAGAGAAGAGATTGTAATTAAAGTTGGAGTTTATCTCTCCTTCACACCTGCAGCTTAAAGCTCCTTGAAAGAGTCCAACTTCCAGCGTGCTGCGCTTCAAACACACGCCAGCCATGGCAGGAGACCAAAGCACTGTGCAGCCCCCTAAGCCTTTCACACACACACACACACACACACACACACACACACACACACACACACACACACACAGTGACTCAGTCTCCATCGATCTACACACAGGGTGTAGTACACACACACATACATGCGTAAACATGCACGCACACTATCAATAATACCACACACCGCACACATACAAACACAGGCTTACAGGAGAGCCAAACACACTCCACAGTCCATGTTATTGTGTTTTGATAAGCCTGTTACTCTGATGACGATTGTGATAATGGTGTTCATGTCTGTACCTGTTCTCTGTTCTCAGTGGCGTACCAAAGAGGGGGAGAGGCTGTCAGCAGTGCTGGAAGGTAAGAATACATGTCTACTATGAGAGGGGTGTTATCTATATGTATATTAAGCTCTTCTGTATGAATATGAGACATCAAATAAAATAACATAATATATGGATCATAGTATCATATTCCAAGAGACAGATGGACATTTGGTGAGGAGTGGGTACATGGTAGAATGTGAGGGAAGGTGTACCTTCCTCTGAAGGGCACTAGGGGGAAGGCTTTTACTTCATAAAGCTTACAGCACAGGCAGAGGTGGAGAGGAGAGGAGAGGGGAAGTGAACGGAGGAGAGGAGAAGGGAGGGAGAGGAGGAAGAAATTGGGAAAGAGAGGAAAGGGGAGGGAAGGGAAAGAGAGTAGGGAGGGAGAGAGTGGGAGGGAGGGGAAGGAAAATAAGGGAGGAGAGCAGAGGGGAGGGAGAAGAGCAGAGGGGAGAGGACGAGGGGAGAGGGTTGGAAAAGAAGGGAGGAGAGCAGAGGGGAGGGAGAGGAGCAGAGGGGAGAGGAGGAGAGGAGAGAGAGGGGGAGGAAAATAAGGGAGGAGAGCAGAGGGGAGGGAGAGGAGCAGAGGGGAGAGGAGGAGAGGAGAGGGAGGGAGAAGAGCAGAGGGGAGAGGATGAGAGGAGAGGGTTGGAAAAGAAGGGAGGAGAGCAGAGGGGAGGGAGAGGAGCAGAGGGGAGAGGAGGAGAGGAGAGAGAGGGGGAGGAAAAGAAGGGAGGAGAGCAGAAGGGAGGGAGAGGAGCAGAGGGGAGAGGAGGAGAGGAGAGGGAGGGGGTGGAAAAGAAGGGAGGAGAGCAGAGGGGAGAAGAGGGGAGGGAGAAGAGAATAGAGGATGGGAGCGGAGGAGACGGGAAGGAGGTGCAGAAAGCACTTTGATACCAGCAGGAATAAATGATTTTCTCATTTGCCCAAACCCCTATCCTCCTCATCCCACAGAGAAGAGCACCATGTCTGGCCACAAGGCTGTGCCATAGCATCATTTCTAACATACACAGAGATGACGATAGTTGAGTTTGCACACACCCTACTCTTTAGAATGGAGGGCCCTATGTAAATAGATGGGAGGATTGATACAGGAGAGGGTGTGACAGTTACCAGTAGCCTATGTGTTGTTTTCCAGACTACCTACTAGTCACGCGTACTGAGACACTCATACATTCAGACACTAATGTTATAGTCTCCTCAATCATGTAGAACCCACGTTCATGGCAGTGTATCTTCAGACTTGTTTGAATTAAAGCAGTATTTTGGTATTGTCCCCTCTTTGTGCTAAAGGTATCTCTATGGTTGCCCATTGTTCTATAGTCGTTATGTGTCTATCTATACAATTATGTTATTACCCTGCTCTGTGATTGAGTCAGGTCTACAGCCTGAACATGGGAGCTCTGCTCAACGTCAATGTCCATTCTCTACATATCTCCACTGAACCACTCAGATGATTGAGGAGCCATTTTGAGATTGTATTTGTCTCTCCAAGACAAATGTGTTCACTACTCAAAATGAATGTGGAGACCGTAAGCGGAGACTAAGTCATCTGAATAGGAAATGGGGAAAAAAACTCAGCACAATGCGAATGTCTGACAAGTGTGATTGTTCCAGTGGTAGTGATGGGAGAGAAATAACAGGTAAAGGCTTTTGTGATGTTGTGCTAGTATAGCCTTTGGGCTCTAATAAATCACCCCATTTCATGAGAATTATAAGGCCTTTTAGTGCGGCTGCTTCAAATGTAAAATGTCAGCCCTGGGTTCATGATGTGGAAGTGTGGACGAGAAGTAGGGCTGACCCCAATTAGTCGACTGGTCGATTGTTTGATTGTTTGGTCGTTAGGCTGTTGTTTTAGCTAGGCTGATTGTTTTAGTTGAGCAGTAACATACAATGATGTATGTATGCATGTATGTATGTATGTATGTATATACAGTGTATGTATGTATGTATGTATGTATGTGTGTGTGTGTGTGTGTGTGTGTGTGTGTGTGTGTGTGCGCAAATATATATACACTACCGGTCAAAAGGGTTTTTCTTTATTTGTACTATTTTCTATGTTGTAGAATAATAGTGAAGACATCAAAACAATGAAATAACACATATGGAACCATGAAGTAACCAAAAAAGTGTTAAACAAATCACAATATATTTTATATTTGAGATTCTTTAAAGTAGCCACCCTTTGCCTTGATGGCAGCTTTGCACAAAGTTATGTTTTCTTCACCTGAAACAGCAAGCAAACAAAGTCTATTTTTACATAAATTGAGAATTACAATAGTTCCTCGATGTATTTGAAAAATCTTTCTATCTCTCCGTTTCGATAACCACTCAGCGTGAAAGGGAAAAATGTCATACTCTGATCCAGTGGAAATGTCATTAAATAGGCTTCTTATCTTGACTTGGACTGAAATAGGTTCCAGTACTCATTTTGGGTGTTGGTACTGTTTATGTTTAGGTCCAGGAGCTCCACAATACTTTTGAGCTAATATTCTATGAGAAGAACAGGAGCCCAAGCAGTAGAACATTTGAGGTGCTGGAATTTAGCTCTGGTGAGATCCTGCCCAAGTCAAGCACTGCTTCTCATCCCTTGCGTGCAAATAGCCTACAGCTGTGTCTGTCCCAAGCTCACTGACAGGGAAACTCTGAGAGCCCAGATTTTTTTATACAATGTTGCAAGTTTGCTTGCACAATCTTCGGGCTGGACCCAAAGTTGATATAATGTTTCAAGTTTGTTGCAGGCAGGCCATGTGTAGCCAATATGATTCATAGGATATTTCTTTTTATCAGGATATTTTCTACCTGCAGTGCAGGCTGCAATGATTTTATATAGTTGGCAATAGAAGATACTTTTTAGGTTTGTGTCATTTTCATTTACATGTAGATATAATATTTATTAACCACATGACAGTAATTTTGAGATATGAAGACGTTATTCTAAATTAAATTAAACTGTTTCATAAAAATGTGCATGCGAAGACCATACCTGGCACGCAGATCGGTTCAAATGTAGAGACTGAAAATTTGCTTCTATTTCAAGGCCATCAGACTGTTAAACAGCCGTCACTAACACAGATAGGCTGCTGCCTACATGCAGACTTGAAATCCTTGGCTATTTTAATAAATAGATTACTAGTCACTTTAAAAATGCAACTTTAATAATGTTTACATATCTTCCATTACTCATCTCATAGTACAGTGAGGAGAACAAGTATTTGATACACTGCCGATTTTGCAGGTTTTCCTACTTACAAAGCATGTAGAGGTCTGTAATTTTTTATCATAGGTACACTAAAACAAAAATCCAGAAAATCATATTGTATGATTTTTAAGTAATTAATTTGCATTTTATTGCATGACATAAGTATTTGATACATCAGAAATGCAGAACTTAATATTTGGTACAGAAACCTTTGTTTGCAATTACAGAGATCATACGTTTGCTGTAGTTCTTGACCAGGTTTGCACACACTGCAGCAGGGATTTTGGCCCACTCCTCCATACAGACCGTCTCCAGATCCTTCAGGTTTCGGGGCTGTCGCTGGGCAATACGGACTTTCAGCTCCCTCCAAAGATTTTCTATTGGGTTCAGGTCTGGAGACTGGCTAGGCCACTCCAGGACCTTGAGATGCTTCTTACGGAGCCACTCCGTAGTTGCTCTGGCTGTGTGTTTCAGGTTGTTATCATGCTGGAAGACCCAGCCACGACCCATCTTCAATGCTCTTACTGAGGGAAGGAGGTTGTTGGCCAAGAATTTGCGATACATGGCCCCATACATCCTCCCCTCAATAGGGTGCAGTCGTCCAGTCCCCTTTGCAGAAAAGCATCCCCAAAGAATGATGTTTCCACCTCCATGCTTCACGGTTGGGGTGGTGTTCTTGGGGTTGTACTTGTCCTTCTTCTTCCTCCAAACACGGCGAGTGGAGTTTAGACCAAAAAGCTCTATTTTTGTCTCATCAGACCACATGACCTTCTCCCATTCCTCCTCTGGATCATCCAGATGGTCATTGGCAAACTTCAGACGGACCTGGACATGCGCTGGCTTGAGCAGGGGGACCTTGCGTGCGCTGCAGGATTTTAATCCATGACGGCGTAGTGTGTTACTAATGGTTTTCTTTGAGATTGTGGTCCCAGCTCTCTTCAGGTCATTGACCAGGTCTTGCCGTGTAGTTCTGGGCTGATCCCTCACCTTCCTCATGATCATTGATGCCCCACGAGGTGAGATCTTGCATGGAGCAACAGACCGAGGGTGATTGACCGTCATATTGAACTTCTTCCATTTTCTAATAATTGTGCCAACAGTTGTTGCCTTCTCACCAAGCTGCTTGCCTATTGTCCTGTGGCCCATCCCAGGTCTACAATTTTCCCCCTGATGTCCTCACACAGCTCTCTGGTCTTGGCCATTGTGGAGAGGTTAGAGTCTTTTTTATTGAGTGTGTGGACAGGTGTTTTTTATACAGGTAAAGAGTTCAAACAGGTGCAGTTAATACAGGTAATGAGTGGAGAACCAGAGGGCTTCTTAAAGAAATACTAACAGGTCTGTGAGTGCTGGAATTCTTACTGGTTGGTAGGTGATCAAATACTTATGTCATGCAATAAAATGCTAATTAATTACTTAAAAATCATACAATGTGATTTTTGGATTTTTCTTTTAGATTCCGTCTCTCACAGTTGAAGTGTACCTATGATAAAAATTACAGACCTCTACAGGCTTTGTAAGTAGAAAAACCTGCAAAATCGGCAGTGTATCAAATACTTGTTCTCCCCACTGTCTATACTGTATTTTTATACCATCTTTTGCACCTTGCCTATACTGCTCGGACATCGCTCATCCATATATTTATATGTACATATTCTTATTCCATCCCTTTAGATTTGTGTGTATTAGGGAGTTGTTGTAGAATTGTTAGATTACTTGTTAGATATTACTGCACTGTCAGAACTAGAAACGCAAGCATTTTGCTACACTCGCAATAACATCTGCTAACCATGTGTATGTGACCAATACAATTTGATTTGATTTGATTTTGCAGAATCTGTGAAAGCCAGCCGGAGTTGGAGGAGAATAGTTGGGTCAGGTTAAGTTTTTTTGTCTGGTTATCTACATCTCTGGTGCCCTCTTGAGGCATCAAACCGTAAGCTTAAAGCATCAGACAAGCTCAATGCATATAGTTAATTTTATTAAAACCCATAGGGTGTGTCTATATATGGAAAATGACACATTTAAAAAAATTAAGCAATCGATTGGTCGAAAGAAGAGACGACTTTCGATCGCCAAAGATTTTTTTTTGTCGGGGACAGCCCTAACGAGCAGAGAGCTGGTAGTCTGTTCAGACAGTAAAGAGTTGGTAGTCTGTTCAGACAGTAGAGAGATGGTAGTCTGTTCAGACAGTAGAGAGATGGTAGTCTATTCAGACAGTAGTGAGATGGTAGTCTGTTCAGACAGTAGAGAGATGGTAGTTTGTTCAGACAGTAGTGAGATGGTAGTCTGTTCAGACGGTGTAAAGGAGATAGAAACCAGGACAGGAGATGGATATCCTACTGTACTCCTCTTCTGAAGCATGTAGTGGGAAAGTTGAGATGTCCATGACCTCGTTTGATCTCCGTTTTGTTCAGTACTTTCAGTCCTTGACTGTAGTTGTGTATTTATACTAAACTTTAAAGGATGATAAAGATGTTCTGTGACACCATGGAATCTACTGGCGGAGCGTTTGTGGTGCATGCCGGGAGTGAATTCTATCTGGCTTTCTAATCCGAGCGGATCGCTAATGCTCACGAGGGCTCAGTGAAACAGTGTCATTGGCCATGGACAAGTCAAGCGCACATAATCTATTTAGCTGAGCTCTCCTCTAATACGCATCCAAGGCCAATGGAGCAGGGAGAGAAAGGTGAGAGAGAGAGAGAGAGAGAGAGAGAAGGAGAGGGAGTGATATTTTCTGTAAAACAACAGCCTAGGACCTAGCCATAGGGAAGTGTGACAATTTCAAAATAATAATTTAGTATTGACTGAATCACCATCGATCTGCCTAAAACCTGTGTTACAGTGGGGCAGCATGTTCCATTGTTAGTCAGTGTTGACTGTTATGTGCCCCATCCTTCCAGGCCAGGTTTGCTGAACATTGGGGAGTCTGCTACCCAGCCCTGGTTGGCTGATACCTGGCCCAACTCCTGCTCCAATCACAATGACTGTAGCATGAACTGCTGCACCGCAGGACAGGGCAACAGTGACAGCAACCTGGCTACATACAGCCGCCCAGGTGAGTACGCTACGCACTGGAATAACACACCCAAACATAAACTGGACTAAAACAGTTATCAAAATAACTCTGAGGCATCATGCCCATAGGGGGCACAGGGGGCACATGCCGCCTCAGGTTTGTCATGTTATTTTTTTTATAATAGTAATAATAATAACAATGCCAGTAAAAAGTTTGGACACACTTACTTATTCAAGGGTTTTTCTTTATTTTTACTATATTCTACATTGTAGACTAATAGTGAAGACATCAAAACTATGAAATAACACATATGGAATCATGCAATAACCAATAAAGTGTTAAACAAATCAAAATATATTACATATTTGAAACTCTTCGAAGTAGCCACCCTTTGCCTTGATGACAGCTTTGCACACTCTTGGAATTCTCTCAACCAGCTTCACGGGGTAGTCACCTGGAATGCATTTAATTTAACAGGTGTGACTTGTTAAAAGTTAATTTGTGCAATTTTTTTCCTTCTTAATGCGTTTGAGCCAATCAGTTGTGTTGTGACAAGGTACGGCTGGTATACAGAAGATGGCCCTATTTGGTAAAAGACCAAGTCCATAATATGACAAGAACAGCTCAAATAGGCAAAGAGAAACAGTCCATCATTGCTTTAAGACATGAAAGTCAGTCAATCCGGAAACTTCAAGAACTTTTGAAGTTTCTTCAAGTGCTGTCGCAAAAACCATTGAGCGCTATGATGAAACTGGCTCTCATGTGGACCGCCACAGGATTGGAAGACCATTAGAGGTACCAACCTCAGAAATTGCAGCCCAAATAAATGCTTCACAGAATTCAAGTAACAGACACATCTCAACATCAACTGTTCAGAAGAGACTGCTTGAATCAGGCCTTCATGGTCAAATGTCTGCAAAAAAACAGTACTGAAAGAGACTAATAAGAAGAAGAGACTTTCTTGGGTCAAGAAACACAAGCAATGGATATTAGACCAGTGGAACTCGGTCCTTTGGTCTGGAGTCCAAATTTGTGATTTTTGGTTCCAACCGTTGTGTCTTTGTGAGACGCAGAGTAGGTGAATAGATGAACTCAGCATGGAGGAGAAGGTTTGATGGTGCTTTGCTGGTGACACTGTCTGTCATTTATTTCAAATTCAAGGCACACTTAATCAGCATGGCTACCACAGCATTCTGTGGAAATACGCCATCCCATCTGGTTTGAGACTATTGGGACTATCATTTGTTTTTCAACAGGACAATGACCCAACACACCTCCAGGATGTGTAATTGCTATTTGACCAAGGAGAGTGATGGAATACTGCATCAGATGACCTGACCTCCACAATCACCTAACCTCAACCAAATTGAGATGGTTTGGACCGCAGAGTGAAGGAAAAGCAGCCAACAAGTGCTCAGTATATGTCGGAACTCCTTCAAGACTGTTGTAAAAGCACTCCAGGTGAAGCTGGTTGAGAGAATGTCAAGAGTGCAATGCTGTCATCAAGACAAACGGTGGCTTCTTTGAAAAATCAACTATATTTTTTGGTTACTACCTGATTCTATGTGTTATTTCATAGTGTTGATGTCTTCACTATTATTCTACAATGTAGAGCATATTACAAATAAATTAAAACCCTGAATAAGTAAGTGTGTCCAAAATGTTGACTGGTACTGTATATATTATTATTAATTTATTTTGTGTTAGTTTTTTTCTTTGTAGTACTACTAGCCTTGTTAAAAGTTGTCTTTAGCCCAGATGGGTTCCCAATCTCATAACAAGGTTAGAAGACTTCAGAAAAGCAAGCAATAACTAAATATATTGAAAAATATTTTACCCAGATTCTAGCAGAGATAAAGTGAAGCATATTTAATAATATATATTTTTTTAAAGAACTACCTGGAGGATACAGACAGAGGTATGCTTAGATATGCATACAAATAAACATATTTCAGGGTCATGGGGCCTAGCCCCCTCAGGACCACCACCCAGCCATTCTCACAGACTTTGTGCCTCCTCAGATATCCAGGTTGCATGACTCACGCACCTGCTCTCAAAACCAAGCATAGATGAGAATCATCAAAACAAGCGGATCTATTTGGTAGAAAACAGAGAGAAGTGAAATCTCATATCTGGGTTAGCTCCCTGGAGTCTCTCTATACCTCTCTCCTTGAGAGGTCTCTAGAAGAAAAACCTGGGATATGTGGCTTAGGAGTAGGAGTAGTGTGTGTGTTTGATTTATTTCAGGTTAAAGCAGGGTTGTTTTAGGCAGGAAATAAAAGGAGTGCCCTGGAAGGTCCTTATTGGTTTACTCTGCTGCAAATCGAATTGCTCTGCTAATTTCCATACTGTTGTTATAGCCAATAATGTCATTCCCACTAAGTGCTCAGTTATTTAAGAAATGTGGAGCAATGGTTGAGGTCAGGGCAGGACTGCAGACTGCAGCCAACACTGGATGGAGAGATGGAGAGATGGGTGGAGAGAGGGGGGGTACCTGGAAGAGTGCATAGAAAGAAAGGGCATGGGGGAGGAAAAAGAACGATGGGGGAGGATAAGTAGCATAAACAGAGATAAAGGAAGAGAGAAAGAGCGAGGGAGTGGGGAGGAAAGTAAAGAGAGCAGACGAGATGATGGACAGTGATGGAGACAGAGAGGGAGTTATGGTACACACCCAGGTGGCCTCTCAGTCAGCAGTACTTTCTACAAACAATACAGAGTGAGTTTGGCTCTGAAGTCCGATGGGCACACACACACACACACACACACACACACACACACACACACACACACACACACACAATCGAAAGAGCAAAGTTTCCACACTGTACAGAGATAAAGGACCAACAGCTGTCGGAGAGGGGAGAGGTATGGGACAAGGGATTTGAGGTTACACACACATAGGTAGGACTTAACCACAAGCCTTGGACCCGACCCCAGGCCTGAACCTCCCTTTGACATACAGTAGGCTTAGAAGTTGAACTAAAGTAAAAGAGACGTGGGTATACAGGACAGTCGTTTGAACATGTGGCACATACTACAGGAGTATTGCCTACCCACTCATTGATTCATTTACATTGTTGGCTTCAACCGTCTCCTCAAACAGCCTTACACACTCTCTTATTGTTGTAGATGTAGTGTTGTACTAAGTGCTGTGCTACCGCTGGGTTAAGTATCTTACCCACTCTCTTATTGTAGTAGATGTAGTGTTGTACTAAGTGCTGTGCTACCGCTGGGTTAAGTATCTTACCCACTCTCTTATTGTAGTAGATGTAGTGTTGTACTAAGTGCTGTGCTACCGCTGGGTTAAGTATCTTACCCACTCTCTTATTGTAGTAGATGTAGTGTTGTACTAAGTGCTGTGCTACCGCTGGGTTAAGTATCTTACCCACTCTCTTATTGTAGTAGATGTAGTGTTGTACTAAGTGCTGTGCTACCGCTGGGTTAAGCATCTTACCCACTCTCTTATTGTAGTAGATGTAGTGTTGTACTAAGTGCTGTGCTACCGCTGGGTTAAGTATCTTACCCACTCTCTTATTGTAGTAGATGTAGTGTTGTACTAAGTGCTGTGCTACCGCTGGGTTAAGTATCTTACCCACTCTCTTATTGTAGTAGATGTAGTGTTGTACTAAGTGCTGTGCTACCGCTGGGTTAAGCATCTTACCCACTCTCTTATTGTAGTAGATGTAGTGTTGTACTAAGTGCTGTGCTACTGCTGGGTTAAGCATCTTACCCACTCTCTTATTGTAGTAGATGTAGTGTTGTACTAAGTGCTGTGCTACCGCTGGGTTAAGTATCTTACCCACTCTCTTATTGTAGTAGATGTAGTGTTGTACTAAGTGCTGTGCTACCGCTGGGTTAAGTATCTTACCCACTCTCTTATTGTAGTAGATGTAGTGTTGTACTAAGTGCTGTGCTACTGCTGGGTTAAGTATCTTACCCACTCTCTTATTGTAGTAGATGTAGTGTTGTACTAAGTGCTGTGCTACCGCTGGGTTAAGTATCTTACCCACTCTCTTATTGTAGTAGATGTAGTGTTGTACTAAGTGCTGTGCTACCGCTGGGTTAAGTATCTTACCCACTCTCTTATTGTAGTAGATGTAGTGTTGTACTAAGTGCTGTGCTACCGCTGGGTTAAGTATCTTACCCACTCTCTTATTGTAGTAGATGTAGTGTTGTACTAAGTGCTGTGCTACCGCTGGGTTAAGTATCTTACCCACTCTCTTATTGTAGTAGATGTAGTGTTGTACTAAGTGCTGTGCTACCGCTGGGTTAAGTATCTTACCCACTCTCTTATTGTAGTAGATGTAGTGTTGTACTAAGTGCTGTGCTACCGCTGGGTTAAGTATCTTACCCACTCTCTTATTGTAGTAGATGTAGTGTTGTACTAAGTGCTGTGCTACCGCTGGGTTAAGTATCTTACCCACTCTCTTATTGTAGTAGATGTAGTGTTGTACTAAGTGCTGTGCTACTGCTGGGTTAAGTATCTTACCCACTCTCTTATTGTAGTAGATGTAGTGTTGTACTAAGTGCTGTGCTACCGCTGGGTTAAGTATCTTACCCACTCTCTTATTGTAGTAGATGTAGTGTTGTACTAAGTGCTGTGCTACCGCTGGGTTAAGTATCTTACCCACTCTCTTATTGTAGTAGATGTAGTGTTGTACTAAGTGCTGTGCTACCGCTGGGTTAAGCATCTTACCCACTCTCTTATTGTAGTAGATGTAGTGTTGTACTAAGTGCTGTGCTACCGCTGGGTTAAGTATCTTACCCACTCTCTTATTGTAGTAGATGTAGTGTTGTACTAAGTGCTGTGCTACCGCTGGGTTAAGCATCTTACCCACTCTCTTATTGTAGTAGATGTAGTGTTGTACTAAGTGCTGTGCTACCGCTGGGTTAAGTATCTTACCCACTCTCTTATTGTAGTAGATGTAGTGTTGTACTAAGTGCTGTGCTACCGCTGGGTTAAGTATCTTACCCACTCTCTTATTGTAGTAGATGTAGTGTTGTACTAAGTGCTGTGCTACTGCTGGGTTAAGTATCTTACCCACTCTCTTATTGTAGTAGATGTAGTGTTGTACTAAGTGCTGTGCTACCGCTGGGTTAAGTATCTTACCCACTCTCTTATTGTAGTAGATGTAGTGTTGTACTAAGTGCTGTGCTACCGCTGGGTTAAGTATCTTACCCACTCTCTTATTGTAGTAGATGTAGTGTTGTACTAAGTGCTGTGCTACCGCTGGGTTAAGTATCTTACCCACTCTCTTATTGTAGTAGATGTAGTGTTGTACTAAGTGCTGTGCTACCGCTGGGTTAAGTATCTTACCCACTCTCTTATTGTAGTAGATGTAGTGTTGTACTAAGTGCTGTGCTACCGCTGGGTTAAGCATCTTACCCACTCTCTTATTGTAGTAGATGTAGTGTTGTACTAAGTGCTGTGCTACCGCTGGGTTAAGCATCTTACCCACTCTCTTATTGTAGTAGATGTAGTGTTGTACTAAGTGCTGTGCTACCGCTGGGTTAAGTATCTTACCCACTCTCTTATTGTAGTAGATGTAGTGTTGTACTAAGTGCTGTGCTACCGCTGGGTTAAGCATCTTACCCACTCTCTTATTGTAGTAGATGTAGTGTTGTACTAAGTGCTGTGCTACCGCTGGGTTAAGTATCTTACCCACTCTCTTATTGTAGTAGATGTAGTGTTGTACTAAGTGCTGTGCTACCGCTGGGTTAAGCATCTTACCCACTCTCTTATTGTAGTAGATGTAGTGTTGTACTAAGTGCTGTGCTACTGCTGGGTTAAGTATCTTACCCACTCTCTTATTGTAGTAGATGTAGTGTTGTACTAAGTGCTGTGCTACCGCTGGGTTAAGTATCTTACCCACTCTCTTATTGTAGTAGATGTAGTGTTGTACTAAGTGCTGTGCTACCGCTGGGTTAAGTATCTTACCCACTCTCTTATTGTAGTAGATGTAGTGTTGTACTAAGTGCTGTGCTACCGCTGGGTTAAGCATCTTACCCACTCTCTTATTGTAGTAGATGTAGTGTTGTACTAAGTGCTGTGCTACCGCTGGGTTAAGTATCTTACCCACTCTCTTATTGTAGTAGATGTAGTGTTGTACTAAGTGCTGTGCTACTGCTGGGTTAAGCATCTTACCCACTCTCTTATTGTAGTAGATGTAGTGTTGTACTAAGTGCTGTGCTACCGCTGGGTTAAGTATCTTACCCACTCTCTTATTGTAGTAGATGTAGTGTTGTACTAAGTGCTGTGCTACCGCTGGGTTAAGTATCTTACCCACTCTCTTATTGTAGTAGATGTAGTGTTGTACTAAGTGCTGTGCTACCGCTGGGTTAAGTATCTTACCCACTCTCTTATTGTAGTAGATGTAGTGTTGTACTAAGTGCTGTGCTACCGCTGGGTTAAGTATCTTACCCACTCTCTTATTGTAGTAGATGTAGTGTTGTACTAAGTGCTGTGCTACCGCTGGGTTAAGTATCTTACCCACTCTCTTATTGTAGTAGATGTAGTGTTGTACTAAGTGCTGTGCTACCGCTGGGTTAAGTATCTTACCCACTCTCTTATTGTAGTAGATGTAGTGTTGTACTAAGTGCTGTGCTACCGCTGGGTTAAGCATCTTACCCACTCTCTTATTGTAGTAGATGTAGTGTTGTACTAAGTGCTGTGCTACCGCTGGGTTAAGTATCTTACCCACTCTCTTATTGTAGTAGATGTAGTGTTGTACTAAGTGCTGTGCTACCGCTGGGTTAAGTATCTTACCCACTCTCTTATTGTAGTAGATGTAGTGTTGTACTAAGTGCTGTGCTACCGCTGGGTTAAGTATCTTACCCACTCTCTTATTGTAGTAGATGTAGTGTTGTACTAAGTGCTGTGCTACCGCTGGGTTAAGTATCTTACCCACTCTCTTATTGTAGTAGATGTAGTGTTGTACTAAGTGCTGTGCTACCGCTGGGTTAAGTATCTTACCCACTCTCTTATTGTAGTAGATGTAGTGTTGTACTAAGTGCTGTGCTACCGCTGGGTTAAGTATCTTACCCACTCTCTTATTGTAGTAGATGTAGTGTTGTACTAAGTGCTGTGCTACCGCTGGGTTAAGTATCTTACCCACTCTCTTATTGTAGTAGATGTAGTGTTGTACTAAGTGCTGTGCTACCGCTGGGTTAAGTATCTTACCCACTCTCTTATTGTAGTAGATGTAGTGTTGTACTAAGTGCTGTGCTACCGCTGGGTTAAGTATCTTACCCACTCTCTTATTGTAGTAGATGTAGTGTTGTACTAAGTGCTGTGCTACCGCTGGGTTAAGTATCTTACCCACTCTCTTATTGTAGTAGATGTAGTGTTGTACTAAGTGCTGTGCTACCGCTGGGTTAAGTATCTTACCCACTCTCTTATTGTAGTAGATGTAGTGTTGTACTAAGTGCTGTGCTACCGCTGGGTTAAGTATCTTACCCACTCTCTTATTGTAGTAGATGTAGTGTTGTACTAAGTGCTGTGCTACCGCTGGGTTAAGTATCTTACCCACTCTCTTATTGTAGTAGATGTAGTGTTGTACTAAGTGCTGTGCTACCGCTGGGTTAAGTATCTTACCCACTCTCTTATTGTAGTAGATGTAGTGTTGTACTAAGTGCTGTGCTACCGCTGGGTTAAGCATCTTACCCACTCTCTTATTGTAGTAGATGTAGTGTTGTACTAAGTGCTGTGCTACCGCTGGGTTAAGTATCTTACCCACTCTCTTATTGTAGTAGATGTAGTGTTGTACTAAGTGCTGTGCTACCGCTGGGTTAAGTATCTTACCCACTCTCTTATTGTAGTAGATGTAGTGTTGTACTAAGTGCTGTGCTACCGCTGGGTTAAGTATCTTACCCACTCTCTTATTGTAGTAGATGTAGTGTTGTACTAAGTGCTGTGCTACCGCTGGGTTAAGTATCTTACCCACTCTCTTATTGTAGTAGATGTAGTGTTGTACTAAGTGCTGTGCTACCGCTGGGTTAAGCATCTTACCCACTCTCTTATTGTAGTAGATGTAGTGTTGTACTAAGTGCTGTGCTACCGCTGGGTTAAGTATCTTACCCACTCTCTTATTGTAGTAGATGTAGTGTTGTACTAAGTGCTGTGCTACCGCTGGGTTAAGTATCTTACCCACTCTCTTATTGTAGTAGATGTAGTGTTGTACTAAGTGCTGTGCTACCGCTGGGTTAAGTATCTTACCCACTCTCTTATTGTAGTAGATGTAGTGTTGTACTAAGTGCTGTGCTACCGCTGGGTTAAGTATCTTACCCACTCTCTTATTGTAGTAGATGTAGTGTTGTACTAAGTGCTGTGCTACCGCTGGGTTAAGTATCTTACCCACTCTCTTATTGTAGTAGATGTAGTGTTGTACTAAGTGCTGTGCTACCGCTGGGTTAAGTATCTTACCCACTCTCTTATTGTAGTAGATGTAGTGTTGTACTAAGTGCTGTGCTACCGCTGGGTTAAGTATCTTACCCACTCTCTTATTGTAGTAGATGTAGTGTTGTACTAAGTGCTGTGCTACCGCTGGGTTAAGCATCTTACCCACTCTCTTATTGTAGTAGATGTAGTGTTGTACTAAGTGCTGTGCTACCGCTGGGTTAAGTATCTTACCCACTCTCTTATTGTAGTAGATGTAGTGTTGTACTAAGTGCTGTGCTACCGCTGGGTTAAGTATCTTACCCACTCTCTTATTGTAGTAGATGTAGTGTTGTACTAAGTGCTGTGCTACCGCTGGGTTAAGCATCTTACCCACTCTCTTATTGTAGTAGATGTAGTGTTGTACTAAGTGCTGTGCTACTGCTGGGTTAAGTATCTTACCCACTCTCTTATTGTAGTAGATGTAGTGTTGTACTAAGTGCTGTGCTACCGCTGGGTTAAGTATCTTACCCACTCTCTTATTGTAGTAGATGTAGTGTTGTACTAAGTGCTGTGCTACCGCTGGGTTAAGTATCTTACTCAAGGACAAAGAAACACTGTACCCATCAAATACATACCCAACTTCTAAAGTTATCCATGACAGTCAACAAGAGAAAACCTAATCCAACTATCCATTCCGTGCTGTGTTTTACATTTCCCTAACGTTGTGTGAGTTTGTTTGAGAAGGGGTAATATGCTAAAATCACTTCTCACTCATCCCCAGTATAAGACGTTAAGGAGCATGCCTGGTGCTGGCTGCTTTGTGTGGCCAACCTAAACCCTGTGAAGGTTTAACAGGATCAGCGGCTAGGTGACGGAGCCGAGGGATACGAGTTAATGTCCCTTTATCTACCACATAGAGGCCCTTTCTCCACAAGTGCCTCTGAAGTGCCTCAGATATCCCTCGCTTCTTGGAAATGTGAGGTTCACGTGCGCTCGGTTGTTCCACCTACAGCCGTCCTTGATATTTACCGCAAGGCTGTCTCTCAGATCTGCTGGAGGATTTGAATATTTTATGAGCCAGAGAACATTGGATCTGACAGTGGAGCTTTGTTCTTTGCTGCACGCTTCCCTCCAACCTTCTGATACAGACATGTTCCACTGTCCTTCTCAATGAGCAAAGCCTCCTCGCCTGGCGCCTGACAGGAAGGATAGACACGCCACCCACGTTGAGCTGTGGATAAGACGGAGGCATTATTGAGACAGAAGGACAGGGAAGTGTAATAAAGCTCCAGTCAACTGAACCAGATGGGGATATCTGACATAATGAACTGTAGTTTGCACTGAAATATATATATATATATATATATATATATATATATATATATATATATATGTCTAGACTGAAGGCACAGTGATCTGTTGAAAGGTACAAATGACTCGGGCTGATTTATTTCTGTGTCATTCTGAAATGTTAATCTTTTCATCTTATTTTTTATCGGAATGTGATGCCAGTGAATACAACTGAATACAATGCCATTCATGCCGTTTGTGCACTTGGCAAACCTCTTCTTCTGAACCTAGCTATAGAATCTAGTCCGGTCTTTGACTAAACCCTGCACCCTGCACCCGCTCCCCATGTTATCCAGCCGACTGCATCGCCAACTATAACAACCAGATGGAGAGCAAACAGACCAACCTGATGGTGCCGGAGGGAGGAGTGTACGGAGACGTGGACCTCTCCAACAAGATCAACGAGATGAAGACCTTCAACAGCCCCAACCTGAAGGACGGACGCTTCGTTGGGCCGGGTGGACCAGGGGGACAGCCCACCCCGTACGCCACCACACAGCTCATCCAGTCGTCTATCCTGGGCAACAACATCAACACAGACAGAGACAGAGGGAGAGGAGGAGGAGGGGGAGGGGAGATGAACGAGAAACACGGCTGGAAACCCACCCCGGTTCAGCTGCAGAAGCAACAGGAAATGACCTCACAGCTCCACCAGTATAACATCATGGAGCAGAACAAGCTAAACAAGGGTGAGTGTGTGGTGGGAATCGGTGGAGGTTAGGAGGTCAAAACATAGCCGCCTTCCATCTTTCTTTTTTCCCTTCTTTCTTTCCCTTTATCTCTGTGGATGGACCCACCATGCTGAAGAATGTTCCTTTTTTCACTCGCTTCCCTGCTGCCCCACATTCAGTCATATTGATAGAGACCATCATCAGTCTCTCTCTCATTGTCTGTTATGCATTTACTTAGCTCCTCTTTCCTCTCTGTGTTCATATATAATCTCTGCTCTACATTCTGGGTCAGTTTCTGTCTTTTCAGTCTGGGTTGTTCTTCTTGGGTAAAGTCACGTTGCAACAGGTGTAAGGATTTTCTCCAGGTGTCAGGTATCTGAAGGAGAGAGAAACATTTCTGTTGGAACTGACAGGCACTGATCTAAAGTGTCGTCACCTTGTTCTTACCTGCAGGAAAGAGCTGCTGCTTTAGTAACACTGTTTTCAGTTTGGTCATGGTCTCTTGTGTGGAACAGAAATTGCATGTCTTAGGCACTATTAGGAAGACAACAATATGTTTTTGCATGATATTACTCCAGACTGTTTGTTGTGACAGTTTAAAATGACATTTCAACTTATTAGAGGTGTATGAAACACATTTAAACACATCGCTGGTTAAGATCATTATTTAGATGTGTTGTTACAATGTTAGCACTTATGTTAGCCTAACTGTGATCATTAGTCAGTTAAAACTCAAACAGTCTCTATGCATCTTTTGATATCATAATGTCCCCTTCTCTCATTCATTTTCATAAGCTATCTGTACTTTTCTAATGCAATAATGTAGTGTATGCTACCCTGCGACCCACCTTCATCATGCTTACCATCCTCCTCCTCTCCCCTACCAGACCACTATAGAGGAGGGGACAGTCCCATGGCTACCACCATCCTCTATAACCAGGCCCACGAGGCCCACACAGGGGGATCCTACAACAGCTCTGACCGTGGCAGCAGCAGCACCTCTGGTGAGAGGGGAGGGAAGGAGGGGGGGACAGGGGTAGACAGGGGTTATCAGATCCACAGCCAGATGGCTGGTGTTTTACTGCCTGGATGTTCAGTCAATCGCTCTTGTTGTTGTTGTTTCCAGTTCATTATTATTTCTATAAAACCACTTAATCACTTTCAACCCAGAAGCTCCATTTCTAAATCATTCTTTTCCTCAAAAGCAATAAATCATAGTGGGACTAATAATGCATGATGCTTTAAAATTGTAATTTTGATTAATTTCCATGTCAGTCTCTTGAAGAGGAATGAAAAGCAGCCTTCAGTGGAGGGAAAATGAAGAACACAAAGAAAGAGAAAAGAAACGTCCGGTTTCAGTTCCCATTCTGTGTGTTCCCATTCTGTGTGTTCCCATTCTGTGTGTTCCCATTCTGTGTTCCCATTCTGTGTGTTCCCATTCTGTGTGTTCCCATTCTGTTTGTTCCCATTCTGTGTGTTCCCATTCTGTGTGTTCCCATTCTGTTTGTTCCCATTCTGTGTGTTCCCATTCTGTGTGTTCCCATTCTGTGTGTTCCCATTCTGTGTGATCCCATTCTGTGTGTTCCCATTCTGTTTGTTCCCATTCTGTGTGTTCCCATTCTGTTTGTTCCCATTCTGTGTGTTCCCATTCTGTTTGTTCCCATTCTGTGTGTTCCCATTCTGTGTGTTCCCATTCTGTTTGTTCCCATTCTGTTTGTTCCCATTCTGTGTGTTCCCATTCTGTTTGTTCCCATTCTGTTTGTTCCCATTCTGTGTGTTCCCATTCTGTGTGTTCCCATTCTGTTTGTTCCCATTCTGATTGTTCCCATTCTGTGTGTTCCCATTCTGTGTGTTCCCATTCTGTGTGTTCCCATTCTGTTTGTTCCCATTCTGTGTGTTCCCATTCTGTTTGTTCCCATTCTGTGTGTTCCCATTCTGTGTGTTCCCATTCTGTGTGTTCCCATTCTGTGTGTTCCCATTCTGTGTGTTCCCATTCTGTTTGTTCCCATTCTGTGTGTTCCAATTCTGTTTGTTCCCATTCTGTGTTCCCATTCTGTTTGTTCCCATTCTGTTTGTTCCCATTCTGTGTGTTCCCATTCTGTGTGTTCCCATTCTGTGTGTTCCCATTCTGTTTGTTCCCATTCTGTGTGTTCCCATTCTGTTTGTTCCCATTCTGTGTGTTCCCATTCTGTTTGTTCCCATTCTGTTTGTTCCCATTCTGTGTGTTCCTATTCTGTGTGTTCCCATTCTGTGTGTTCCCATTCCGTGTGTTCCCATTCTGTGTTCCCATTCTGTGTTCCCATTATGTGTGTTCCCATTCTGTGTGTTCCCATTCTGTGTGTTCCAATTCTGTCTGTTCCCATTCTGTTTGTTCCCATTCTGTGTGTTCCCATTCTGCTTGTTCCCATTCTGTTTGTTCCCATTCTGTGTGTTCCCATTCTGTGTGTTCCCATTCTGTGTGTTCCCATTCTGTTTGTTCCCATTCTGTGTGTTCCCATTCTGTGTGTTCCCATTCTGTGTGTTCCCATTCTGTTTGTTCCCATTCTGTGTGTTCCCATTCTGTTTGTTCCCATTCTGTGTGTTCCCATTCTGTGTGTTCCCATTCTGTGTGTTCCCATTCTGTTTGTTCCCATTCTGTTTGTTCCCATTCTGTGTGTTCCCATTCTGTGTGTTCCCATTCTGTTTGTTCCCATTCTGTTTGTTCCCATTCTGTGTGTTCCCATTCTGTGTGTTCCCATTCTGTTTGTTCCCATTCTGTGTGTTCCCATTCTGTTTGTTCCCATTCTGTTTGTTCCCATTCTGTGTGTTCCCATTCTGTGTGTTCCCATTCTGTTTGTTCCCATTCTGATTGTTCCCATTCTGTGTGTTCCCATTCTGTGTGTTCCCATTCTGTGTTCCCATTCTGTGTGTTCCCATTCTGTTTGTTCCCATTCTGTGTGTGTTTCCAGTAAGTGTCAGTTTTCCAATCTGTGTCAGTTTTCCAGTCTGTGTGTGTATACATACATATGCTGAAGTTGAAGTGTGTGTGAGCAAAATTCAATCCCATGGGTTGTTTTTCTGTCGTGTGAGCTAGTCACTGGACGTTATATTTGGTTCTTCCTTGTTGCTCAGACAGTTTTTTGTAAAAAAACATGAATTACCGTCCCCTTCATTCCGGCAAAGAGGAGGATAATCTCATCAGAGCTGCAGTGTTTGTTTCTGGACAAGGACTAATGACACACACATTCCAGAGGGAATGCAACACTGCCTCCATAACGCCCAGGATCCATTCTGATATTGTATATGAAGTTCAGCTCATTAAAGAGCAGCCCTCTGTGCTCGCTGAGCTCACAGCTCATTGGTTTCCCATTCTAATTGGCTGCTGTTAATTGGCCTCTGATGTTTTCTTCTTTTTTTCATGTTTTTCTATTTTCTCTTGGCAATGGTGAACATTAGTTGAAAAATGACTGTGTTTTTGATGGCATGGCTGGCATTAATTACACATTGAGAGATAATGTGCGTGGTGCATTTTCGCAACGTCCATAAAGTAAGGGGTTGCCATTAGCTGACATGCTCTCGTGTAAAATGATATATTTTTTTATCAGTGTAAATCCCACGCTGTAATTAGCCCTGTTTGTTCCTATTCTATTATCTGCTGTCGATGTATTAATTTCACTGCTGATTTAACATTATTCAACTATGTAGATGGTTGTGAGACAGAGGAGGATGTGGGAGTGGGGATGTGTGTCTGCATGTTTCTGACTGAAGGAGTTCTTTGTTCATGTTTTTCCAGGGAGTCAAGGTCAAAAGAAGGGAGTGCGCACCCCCAAACTACCCAAACAGAGTGCAATGAACTGGGCTGACCTTCTGCCTCCTCCCCCTGCTAACCCACCTCCCTGCCGCAACATGGAGGAGTACTCCCTGTCTATGGACGAGAGGTGGGAGATGTCTACACACACACACATACACACACACACACACACACACACAAACCTTTTCCTTTACCTTGGTAGCAGCACAACATGACTATATACTAGCAACATTGTTCCAGCTATGAATGTTATTGTCACGTTGAGTGACATCCAACTAATCTGCGTGTTTCACTGTGTTGACAGCTATGACCCAGACATGCAGTGCTCCCTGCCCCCCTCCCACATGTACCTGCAGCCAGATGAACTGGAGGAGGAGGAAGAGGAGGAGGAGGAGATGGAGAGGGGTCCCACTCCACCTGTCAGAGGGGCTGCCTCGTCCCCCGCCGCGGTGTCCTACAGCCACCAGTCCACAGCCACCCTCACCCCCTCGCCCCAGGATGAGCTGCAACCCATGCTCCAAGACACTGCAGACAGCATTGGCTCTGGACACGAGCGCAGGTACTGGGAGGTGTTATTCTGGATTAAAATAGACTCTGATTGGCTGATATACAGTGGGTATCATAAGTATTCACCCTCCCCCTTAGATATTTTAACAGTCTATTGCGTTACAAAGTGGGAATGAAATATATTTAATTGTGATTTTTTTTCGGGGTCATTGATCTACACAAGATACTCCATAATGTTAAAGTGAAAAGAACATTCTATAAATGTACAATAAAATAAAAATATGGTCGTTGCGTAAGTATTCACCCCATAAATGAGTTCAGTTAGACCTAAATGACAGAGTGAAACATATACAGAATCAAGTATACAGAATCAGAATATATCAAAACATGTATCCTTTATGGAGCAAGGCACTAAAGTCATGCAAAGAGCTGTTTCTGAAGTATATTGTTAGTACTTATTTATTCAAGGTGTATTATTGATTTATCTTTCATTCATCTTTTGTTTTGATCGTTGACAAAAAACGATACTAAATATATTTTATTCCCACTTTGTAAGACAATAAATGGGTGATACCCACTGTAGTAATGATTTCAATAGTCTCTGCAAAAAAATGCAATCATATTTTATAATTGATTTATATAATTGATTTCCCATACCCTACATTAAGAACATGTCTCCTGCTGTTTCAGACGCCATGCAGTGAGCCCCCCTCCCCGGCCCCTCTCCCCCTCACACACCTACGGCTACATCTCCAGCCCCATGTCCCTGGACACAGATGGCATGGAGGAAGAGGGGGAGATGTTGGAGGAAGAGGAGGAGGAGGAGGAGGAGGAGGAAGGGGACGAGACAGACGCGGAGGTGGCTAAGGTGCACCACCACCACACCCACCCTCACCACCCCCACCACCCCCACCACCCCCAGCAGATGCACCCCAGGAGGCTGCTGCTGCGGGGCCTGGAGCAGACGCCAGCCTCCAGCATGGGGGACCTGGAGAGCTCTGTGACGGGATCCATGATCAATGGCTGGGGTTCGGCATCCGAGGAGGATAATGCCTCGTCAGGGCGCTCCAGCGCTGTCAGCTCCTCAGACGGATCCTTCTTCACAGATGCCGACTTTGCCCAGGCAGTCGCGTCTGCTGCAGAGTACGCAGGCCTGAAGGTGGCCAAGTACACCAACCCCACGCAAGGCCAGGAGGGAGGCCCCGGAGGTAAGCACATCTATTCCTCACTAATATAACGTCACTTTATCAAGAAGTAGAGAATACAAGATAATGAGCACCTTAATTCCTTAGAGTCTAAGACGTTGGGGGAGGGTGGGTGCTAAGCTGACAAATGGTATTGATATACGGTATGATGGTCATACTATGGATCATTTAGCTATTTTATTTTTTATTTGAGGGCCCCTTTAGGTATAAATTTTTTTGGGGATAAAATATTGATTTTGGCCTTTACTACTAAAGCCAATGGAAATGCATTGAACTACAAATTCATAAATTGCAAAATGGACATTGAAAAACAAAATCATAAGAAAAAAGGTTTTGAAAAGTCTGTCCTAAATCTAAGAGAAATTAAAAATACAGTATACTGTATAAATTTATTTACACATATTTAACCCATGTTTTAAGGTAGGCACAAAACTACCTTCAAACTTCCATAAAAAAAAAAGACATTACCTTCAGACGAGTCACTTGACACTTGTGGGGGTCGTAGAGCCAAATGGAGAACACCATCGTGTTCGTGAGAGTCTCCCCTTTCCATAGAATAGTCAGAATAGTTTGAACGCTGTTCGGACACTACAGACGTTTTCGTGAGAAGACTGATTTTCAGGATGTTTCATGATCTGACAAACACTGCACCTTCACCGCAGATGCGGAAGTATGACACTGGAGGACGCGATGGATTGAGACGCAGCCAATACAAAACGGATATCTCTATTTTAAACGGATATCTCTAGCTTAAACTGATATCTCTATCTTAAACGGATATCGCTAACTTAAACTGATATCTCTATCTTAAACGGATATCTCTAGCTTAAACTGATATCTCTATCTTAAACTGATATCTCTATCTTAAACGGATATCTCTATCTTAAACGGATATCTCTATCTTAAACAGATAACTCTAGCTTAAACTGATATCTCTATCTTAAACTGATATCTCTAGCTTAAACTGATATCTCTATCTTAAACTGATATCTCTATCTTAAACTGATATCTCTAGTTTAAACGGATATCTCTATCTTAAACTGATATCTCTAGTTTAAACGGATATCTCTATCTTAAACTGATATCTCTAGCTTAAACTGATATCTCTATCTTAAACTGATATCTCTATCTTAAACTGATATCTCTAGTTTAAACGGATATCTCTATCTTAAACTGATATCTCTAGTTTAAACGGATATATCTAGCTCAAACTGATATCTCTAGCTTAAACTGATATCTATATCTTAAAGTGATATCTCTATCTTAAAGTGATATCTCTAGCTTAAACTGATATCTCTAGCTTAAAGTGATATCTCTATCTTAAAGTGATATCTCTAGCTTAAACTGATATATCTAGCTGAACTGATATCTCTATCTTAAACTGATATCTCTAGTTTAAACGGATATCTCTATCTTAAACTGATATCTCTCGCTTAAACTGATATATCTAGCTCAAACTGATATCTCTAGCTTAAACTGATATCTATATCTTAAAGTGATATCTCTATCTTAAAGTGATATCTCTATCTTAAACTGATATCTCTAGCTTAAACTGATATATCTAGCTGAACTGATATCTCTATCTTAAACAGATATCTCTATCTTAAACTGATTTCTCCACTTTAAACTGATATATCTGGCTTAAACTGATATATCTAGCTGAACTGATATCTCTATCTTAAACAGATATCTCTAGCTTAAACTGATATCTCTAGCTTAAACTGATATCTCTAGCTTAAACTGATATCTCTATCTTAAACTGATATCTCTATCTTAAACTGATATATCCTGCTTAATCTGATTTCTCCAGTTTGAACTGATATCTCTAGCTTAAACTGATATATCTAGCTTAAACTGATATATCTAGCTGAACTGATATCTCTATCTTAAACTGATATCTCTAGCTTAAACTGATATCTCTAGTTTATGAATCTCTTATTCTGAAAGCCCACTGACAGAGGGGAAACCTTTTCATGGTTTCATGTACCTTACCAAATGTGTATTTTCCTTCAGGACGAAAGTATCAAATGACCCCTTCAGGCCACCGTCCTGGCAGCCCCCTGTCCACAGACAGCAACATGAGCACGGCCAACATGCAGAAGAGGCCTCCTAAGAAGCAGAAGCAGCACACTGCAGCGGGCCACCCAGGGCTCCAGCGACGAGAGGCCTACCCTGAAGGTACAGTACAGAACCACACTCTGCTTATTAATCACTAAAGTACTGTACGAGGTGGAATATCATAATGAGGACTGGAGTTGTACCATGGATCCATTTGAAAAACTAGTCCACTAAATCTGTAATACCTCATAATGAGGACTGGAGTTGTGCCATGGATCCATTTGTAAACTATTCCACTAAATCTGTAATACCTCATAATGAGGACTGGAGTTGTACCATGGGTCCATTTGTAAACTAGTCCACTAATTCTGTAATACCTCATAATGAGGACTGGAGTTGTACCATGGATCCATTTGTAATCTAGTCCACTAATACTGTCATATCTCAGTACCCAGCCCCACCCCATGTGATGTATGGCATGGTGCCTGCCTGAGACAGTGTCCAGGACTGAGTGTGAGTGTGTCATAAGTCAGAGCTTTTAATCATCTTCCCCTCGTGTGTGTGAGATCACTTCCAATCTGTGGTGGTGCTGAGCAGAGCAGCCTAGATGGTAGGGGTGTGGAGGGGGCCTGTCTCAGGGGACTACTGTCCAGTTCCAGCCCGTTCTCCTGCTGCTGAAACTGGAATGTCTTCCACTCCAGCCAGCCACTAATGAAATTACCCCAGGTGCTCTGGCTCTTATTGAAGTGGCCCCCTGGCCTCCACTCCAGAAGCCAGGAATAAACAAAGCAGAGGCTAACTACAGAGTAACAACGCACAGCACCGGGAATATGCTTATCCTTGTCAAAATGAAGGTTGTCAACTTTAAGGGTATTTATTGTTGCTTTATTTGTGGCCTATGTGTTTAGTTTTAGTTCTGTTTTCCTCTGGGATTGTGTGTGTGTGTGTGTGTGTGTGTGTGTGTGTGTGTGTGTGTGTGTGTGTGTGTGTGTGTGTGTGTGTGTGTGTGTGTGTGTGTGAGTGAATGGATGCGTCCGTGTAGGTGTGTGTGCTGGAAGCACTTGACAGGCAGATTTAATATCCAGCCCCACTCTGAGCCAGACCAGCTATCACTGCACCAAATCCTACCCCTTCTCCCTTCATCCCTTCATCCTGCCTTCCACCCCATCCCCTCCCTTTGAAGTAAACTCTCCATCCCTCACTCTGCTCTCTTCCAGCTCCCTCCATCTCCTCTCCCTCCCTCCTCCCTCACTCCCAATCTTTGTTCCCTATGTGTGTCTGAGAGGAGTGAGGAGGAGAGGAGACAAGACAGTTCTCCAGCCCCAGTCTGGTCTGGTCGCTGATTGTATTCCATCTGAATATATTGATTGCACTGTAGTGGGGGGCTGGGTGAGTGACAGAGAGGTGATAGGGAGGAGAGAGGTGATAGGGAGGAGAGAGATGATGGGGAGGAGAGAGGTGATGGGGAGGAGAGAGAGGATAGTGGAGGGAGAGAGGTGACAGGGGAGGGAGAGAGGTGACGGGAGGAGAGAGGTGACGGGGGAGGAGAGAGGTGACGGGGGAGGAGAGAGGTGACGGGGGAGAAGAGATGTGACGGGGAGGAGAGAGGTGATGGGGAAGAGAGAGGGGGAGGGGAGAGGTGATGGGGAGGGGAGAGGTGATGGGGAGGAGAGAGGTGATGGGGAGGAGAGAGGTGATGGGGAGGAGATAGGTGATGGGGAGGAGATAGGTGATGGGGAGGAGATAGGTGATGGGGAGGAGAGAGGTGATGGGGAGGAGAGAGGTGATGGGGGAGGAGACAGGTGATGGGAGGATAGAGATGACGGGGAAGAGAGAGGTGACGGGGAAGAGAGAGGTGACGGGGAAGAGAGGTGACAGGGAAGAGAGAGGTAACGGGGAGGAGAGAGGTGACGGGGAGGAGAGAGGTGACGGGGAGGAGAGAGGTGACGGGGAGGAGAGAGGTGACGGTGAAGAGAGAGGTAACGGGGAGGAAAGAGGTGACGTGGAGGAGAGAGGAGACTGGGAGGAGAGAGGAGACGGGGGGGAGAGAGGAGACGGGGAGGAGAGAGGAGACGGGGAGGAGAGAGGTGACGGGGAGGAGAGAGGTGACGGGGAGGAGACAGGTGACGGGGAGGAGAGAGGTTGATGTATCTTCATGTATTTATTTCCATAGTAGTATGATGATTGCCCCCCCCCCCCCCCCCCCGCTAGCTGTGTCCCCCTGCTGTCCATTGCATTGGAGGTCAAAGCGAGAGCAGTAATCCACCCAGGACAGGACAGCCATAAATACCCAGAAGCATCAGTTAGCAGGGGAATTAAAAGACAGGGGTACAAGTGGACCAAACCCCCTCTCTCCACTCTCCACCCCCCCCTTCCCCCTCTTTGATTCTCATTTAGTCCTGTTTGCTCTGTGGATGGTGAGATGACCAGGTTTGAGGTTATTTCCCCATGTGGTTCACATGCTGGTGTAATGCCTGTTTTAACTTCCACACTCAAGTTAACCCTTTCCATTCCATCTTTGCTAAAATCTTAATTTAGCAAACACATGTATCCATACATCTGCATAGGCGTCCAATGTGGGAAATAAATCTACATACTTGGTGGTGTATTCTCTTACTAACTGAGCCATCGTTGAGTCTCTCTTTAAAACTTTTTAGGGATAGGGGGCCGTATTCAGAAGTTTGGATGAGTGAGGTGCCCAAAGTAAACTGCCTGTTACTCAGGCCCAGAAGCTAGGATATGCATATAATTGGTAGTATTGGATAGAAAACACTCTAAAGTTTCCAACACTGTTCAAATGATGTCTGTGAGAATAACAACACTGATATGGCAGGCGAAAACCTGAGGAAAATCCATCCAGGAAGTGGAATTTTCTTGATGCGGGTGCTTTTCAATTGAATGCCTATACGGTATCTAATGGGTTTAGGACCCAGATTGCAGTTCCTATGGATTCACTAGATGTCAACAGTCTTTAGACATTGTTTCAGGCTTGTTTTCTGAAAAATGAAGAAGAAAGAGACCTTTCTGTCAGTGGACTGTAGAATCATGCAGTGTTGGTTTGCACGCATGACCGAGTGCGCGCCCTTCGTTGTTTTTCCTTTCTATTGAATACGCTATTGTCCGGTTGAAATATTATCGATTATTTAGACAATTGACAACCTGAGGATTAATTATAAACATCGTTTGACATGTTTCTACGAACTTTACCGGTACTATTAGGATGTATTCATCTGCATGTTTTGACCAGCTTTGAGCCAGTGGATTACTGAACAAAACGCATCAACAAAACAGAGTTTTTGGGGATATAAAGAGGGACTTTAATGAACAAAACAAACATTTATTGTGTAGCTGGGACTCTTGTGACTGCAACCAGATGAAGATCATCAAAGGTAAGTGATTCATTTTATCCCTATTTCTGACTTTTGTGACTCCTCTACTTGGCTGGAAAATGTTTGTATGCTTTTGTAAGCGGGGAGCTGTCCTCAGATGGCATGCTTCCGCCGTAAAGCCATTTTGAAATATGACACAGCTGCTGGATTAACATGAATTTAATTAAGTTAATCTTTAAGCCGATGTATAACACTTGTATCTTTTATGAATGTTTATTATGACTATTTCTGTATTTTGAATTTGGTGCTCTGCAATTTCATCGGATGTTGTCGAGGTGGGTCGCTAGCGGTACGCCTATCCCAGAGAGGTTTTAAGCACCTCGGACTCAGTGACCGTCTGTGTAACAGTATAACTTTAGACCGTCCCCTCGCCCATACCCGGGCGCGAACCAGGGAACCTCTGCACACATCAACAACAGTCACCCGCGAAGCATCGTTACCCATCGCTCCACAAAAGCCGTGGCCCTTGTAGAGCAAGGGGAACCACTACTTCAAGGTCTCAGAGCAAGTGACGTCACAGATTGAAACGTTATTTAGCGCACACCGCTAACTAAGCTAGCCGTTTCACATCCGTTACACTCACCCCCCTTTTGACCTTCCTCCTTTTCCGCAGCAACCAGTGATCCGGGTCACGGCACCAATGTAACAGTATAACTTTAGACCGTCCCCTCGCCCATACCCGGGCGCGAACCAGGGAACCTCTGCACACATCAACAACAGTCACCCGCGAAGCATCGTTACCCATCGCTCCACAAAAGCCGCGGCCCGTGCAGAGCAAGGGGAACCACTACTTCAAGGTCTCAGAGCAAGTGACGTCACAGATTGAAACGCTATTTAGTGCGCACCGCTAACTAAACTAGCCGTTTCACATCCGTTACACCTGCACAGAGAAACTTTGTAGCGGGGCAGGGGAAAGAGAGGGAGGAGAATCGGGGCTAGACGCAATAGAAGGGGTGGGAGATGAGGAAATGTTGAAATGCAAGGAGACATGGCTGAGTCAAATAGGAATCCTGACTTAATGAAGTGGTGATTAAAGAGCTCAGCCATATGCTCCTTGTTAGCAACAACCACATAATCAACATTAAGGGACATGGGCAGATGTGAGGAGGAGGGTTTACTGTCCAGGTCTTTAACCTCTCTGGGATATTTGGGACGGTAGCGTCCCACCTCGTCAACAGCCAGTGAAAGTGCATGGTGCCAAATTCAAAACAACAAAAATCTCTTAATTAAAATTCCTCAAGCATACAAGTATTTTACACCATTTTAAAGATACAATTCTTGTTAATCAAGCCACAGTGTCTGAGTCACAAAAAGCACAAATAGAGGTCAAATTAATCACTAACCTTTGATGATCTTCATCAGATGACACTCATAGGACTTAATGTTACACAATACATGTATGTTTTGTTCGATAAAGTGCATATTTATATCAAAAAATCTAATTTTACATTGGCACGTTATGTTCAGTAGTTCTAAAACATGCAGTGATTGTGCAGAGAGCCACATCTATTTACAGAAATAATCATTATACATGTTGATGAGAATACAACAGTTTATACATGAAATTGGAGATATACTTCTCCTTAATGCAACCACTGTGTCAGATTTTTTAAAAACTTTATGGAAAACGCAAACCATGCAATAATCTGAGTACAGCGTTCAGACAACTAAGCAGCCCAAAAGATATCCGCCATATTGGGTGGTCGACATAAGTCAGAAATAGCATTATAAATATTCACTTACCTTTAATGATCTTCATCAGAACGCACTCACAGGAATCACAGTTCCACAATAAATGTTTGTTTTGTTCAATAATGTCCATCAATTATGTCCAAATAGCTTCTTTTGTTAGGGTGTTTGGTAAACAAATCCTCAGATTTCCCACTTCCTGGTTGGATTTTTCTCAGGTTTTCGCCTGCCATATGAGTTCAGTTACACTCATCATTCGAACAGTTTTAGAAACTTCAGAGTGTTTTATATCCAATACTACTAATAATATGCACATATTAACATCTGGGACAGAGTAGCAGGCAGTTTACTCTGGGCACCTTATTCATCCAAGCTGCTCAATACTGCCCCCCTGTCACCAAGAAGTTAATCGTTTTACAGAACTTCTTGGGGTTAGACCCACAGAGAGAGAACTGCTCCTTAAAATAACTTTGGCCTTCCGGATAGCCTGAGTGCGCTTATTTCTCATTTTCCTGAATGAGAGCCAGTCAGCTTGAGTATGCATGTGCTGAGCCTTTCACCAAATGCAATTCTTGAGTAACTCTGCCAGATCACGGTCGAACCAGGGGCTGAACCTGTTTTTAATGATATTTTTCTTTATGGGGTCGTGTTTGTTAACAATACCACAGAAAATATCAAAACAAAGTTGTAGCGTCTTCGACAAGCTGATTCTATATCAACTTACAGAGGTCAGGTAACGAAGAAAGAGTTGCTCATTAAAGATTTTAAGCAAGCGTCTATGACAAATCGGGACAGATCATTTCAATGAGTAATCCTTACGAACACAGGCTGTAAAACAGTGATCACTAAGGTCATTACAGAAAACACCAGACTGATACCTATCAGGATTATTTGTGAGGATAACATCAAGGAGTTTAGCTTTTTCTGGGTGTTTGGAGTCATACCTTGTGGGATTGGTAAAAGTCTGAGAAAGATTTAGGGAGTCCCATTGCTTTAGGACTTGGTCAGGTGGTTTAAGCATGTCCCAGTTTAGATCACCTAGCAGGACAAATTCAGACTTAGTGTAAGGGGCCAGGATAGAGCTTAGGGCATTTAAGGTACAAGCCGGTGCTGATGGTAGACGATAACACCCAGCAATAGTCAACAAAGAGCTATTTGAAATTGTAATGCTTATAACCAGCTAATCAAATTGTTTGGGGACAGACTTGGTGGAGACAACCGAACACTGAAGGTGATCCTTGGTAAAGATTGCCACTCCACAACCTTTGGAAGATCTGTCTTGACAAAAAAGTTTAAGGTTAACATCAGTGTTCAAAACACTATTTCCTAACCACGTCTCAGTAATGACCAGCACATCTGAAATGGAGCTGTGAACCCACACTTTCAATTGATCCATTTTAGGTAATAAGTGCAGAAAACCCAGGCTTTTACAAGAGCAGAAATCAGTAAAGCAGATATCAGAGCACAAGGCAGAATTGGGACTAACTACTGTAGATGGGCCAGGGTGTACATGCACATTTCCAGATATCATCTACAGTAATACAATCTCCTGCTATTGTTGGCCTCAAGGGCACCTCACACTTCACAACTCAGTGCAGCCGGATCAGTTCTGTCCTAGCAAGCCTTAACCTATCACATTGGTTAAAAAAGGTTATACATGCCAACATATTAATCAGGAATTAGGCAAAGTGATCGTGTCAGGCAAAGATTTTATCCAACTTTTTGAGCATTGCAACATTTGATGTAAAGTCACTTTCTCTGTGGTTGTCTCACGAATGCTATAGTGTTCACAGCTGCCGATGCCTCATCGGGATTTGTTATTCCCCATCATTTGCAAGTCATTGAGCGTCATCACTATCTTTCCTTTGTGGTACTTCGATCATGAATACCAGCTGAGTTAAACTTTTATGAGTTGATTTTACTCCTGCCTCAGAGCTTGTGTGAGCAGTGTCTTAATGTCATCCTAATACCTACTCTGAGCTGAGAGTTTTTTAAGTCTTAAAAGAGGTTTTTGTCCTCACCTCCATGTGTCCATAAATCTGCCTGGCTGTCCTCTCCTCTCCTCCTCCTCCTGTAGGGGGCTATATCTCACAGACAGTGGCATTGATCGGATCCTGACTGAGGTAGGAGGCAGGGAGACATAAAATAAACTGCAGACACTTTCTGCCGTATGATATCGACTGACCCAATGTGTATTCAGGAGGTGTGTTGTTTTTTTATTTTATTTTTAGTTCACCTTTATTTAACCAGGTAGGATAGTGGAGAACACCTTTATTTAACCAGGTAGGCTAGTTGAGAACACCTTTATTTAACCAGGTAGGATAGTGGAGAACACCTTTATTTAACCAGGTAGGCTAGTTGAGAACACCTTTATTTAACCAGGTAGGCTAGTTGAGAACAAGTTCTCATTTACAACTGCAACCTGGCCAAGATAAAGCAAAGCAGTGCCACACAAACAACAACACAGAGTTACACATGGGATAAACAAACACTAGGAAATAGGAAAATCTGTATACAGTGTGAGCAAATGAAGTAAGGAGGTAAGGCAATAAATAGGCCAATAGTGCCGAAGTAATTTCAGTTTAGCATTAACACTGGAGTGATAGATGTGCAGATGAGGATGTGCAGGTAGAAATACTGGTGTGCAAAAGAGCAGAAAAACAAAAACAAATATGGGGATGAGGTAGGTAGTTGGTTGGATGGGCTATTTACAGATTGGCTATGTACAGCTGCAGCGATCGGCAAGCTGCTCTGACAGCTGACGCTTGAAGTTAGTGAGGGAGATATAAGTTTCCAACTTCAGTAATTTTTGCAATTCGTTCTAGTCATTGGCAGCAGAGAACTGGAAGGAACGGTGGCCAAACGAGGTGTTGGCTTTGGATCAGCAGGATAGTCAGTTTTACGAGGGTATGTTTGGCAGCATGAGTGAAGGAGGCTTTGTTGCGAAATAGGAAACTGATTCTAGATTTAATTTTGGATTGGAGATGATTAATATGAGTCTGGAAGGAGTTTACAGTCTAGCCAGACACCTAGGTATTTGTAGTTGTCCACATATATATACAAATCCAGAGTAGTGAAGCTAGTCGGGTGTGTGCGGGTGCGGGCAGCAATCAGTTGAAGAGCGTTAATTTAGTTTTACTAGCGTTGAAGAGCAGTTGGAGGCCATGGAAGGAGAGTTGTATGGCGTTGAAGCTCGTTTGGAGATGTGTGTATTAGACCTTCCTGATTCAACCAAAGCTCCATAGTAAAAACGCAATGGCAACACCTTTAGACCCTGAGTATGTAAGAAGTTCCTACAGTGTGATTCAGCTCACAGCATACACAGTGGAACAGTGGTGGAAAACATGATGGACTTTGGGATGCTGGGTGTGAGTGGCATAGGGATGCTAGGTGTAATAGACATTGGGATGCTGGGTGTAATAGGCATTGGGATGCTGGGTGTGAGTGGCATTGGGATGCTGGGTGTGAGTCGCATAGTGATGCTGGGTGTAATAGACATTGGGATGCTGGGTGTAATCAGCATCGGGATGCTGGGTGTAATAGGCATTGGGATGCTGGGTGTAATAGGCATTGGGATGCTGGGTATAATCAGCATCAGGATGCTGGGTGTGAGCGGCATAGGGATGCTGGGTGTAATAGGCATTGGGATGCTGGCGGTGAGCGGCATAGGGATGCTGGGTGTAATAGGCATTGGGATGCTGGGTATGAGCGGCATAGGGATGCTGCGTGTAATAGGCATTGGGATGCTGGCGGTGAGCGGCATAGGGATGCTGGGTGTAATAGGCATTGGGATGCTGGGTGTGAGCAGCATAGGGATGCTGGGTGTAATAGGCATTGGGATGCTGGGTGTAATCAGCATCGGGATGCTGGGTGTAATCAGCATTGGGATGCTGGGTGTGAGCGACATTGGGAAGCTGGGTGTAATCAGCATCGGGATGCTGGGTGAGCGACATTGGGAAGCTGGGTGTAATCAGCATCGGGATGCTGGGTGTGAGCGACATTGGGAAGCTGGGTGTAATCATCATTGGGATGCTGGGTATGAGAGACATTGGGAAGCTGGGTCTAATCAGCATCAGGATGCTGGGTGTGAGCGACATTGGGGAGCTGGGTCTAATCAGCATCAGGATGCTGGGTGTTAGCGGCATTGGGATGCTGGGTGTAATCAGCATCGGGATGCTGGGTGTGAGCGACATTGGGAAGCTGGGTCTAATCAGCATCGGGGTGCTGGGTGTGAGCGACATTGGGATGCTGGGTGTGAGCGACATTGGGATGCTGACTGTGAACAGTATTGGGTGTGAGCAGCAATGGGATGGTAGGTGTGAGCGGTGTTGAGATGCTGGAAGTGAGCGGCGGGAATGGCTGATTGCTATGTTTTTAACTTTAACTCCTGTGTGGATTATGGGCCGTGCCGGCCGACAGAGCTGACCCGTCACTCAACTGCGAGGCTGATTAAAAGATGAAAAGCCATCGATCGAAAGCAACGCAGACAAGGCTTTTCTCAGGCAGCTTGTTTTGCTTGGACGGGTGTGTCTGTGTGTGTCTGTGTGTGTCTAGATGTTTCAGCCCACCAGTAAGGCTCATATGAATAATGGCTCAAGGACAGACATTGATTAATCGACAGGGGAAGTGGAGCAGGTCAGAAAGCCAGCTGCTGATAGTCACGCTCTCCTCCATCTCTCTCTCTCTCCTCTATCTCTCTCTCTCCTCCATCTCTCTCTCTCTCCTCCATCTCTCTCTCTCCTCCATCTCTCTCTCTCCTCCATCGCTCTCTCTCTCCTCCATCTCTCTTTCTCCTCCATCTCTCTCTCCTCCATCTCTCTCTTTTTCCTCCATTTCCCTCTCTCCTCTATCTCTCTCTCTCTGATCCATCTCTCTCTCTCCTTTATCTCTCTCTCTCCTCCATCTCTCTCTCTCCTCCATCTCTCTCTCTCTCCTCCATCTCCCTCTCCTCCACCTCTCTCCTCCATCTCTCTCTCTCTCCTCCATCTCCATCTCTCCTCCATCTCTCTCTCCTCCATCTCCATCTCTCCACCATCTCTCTCTCTCTCCTCCATCTCCATCTCCCTCCCCTATCTCTCTCTCTCCTCCATCTCTGTCTCTCCTCCATCTCCCTCTCTCTCCACCATCTCCCTCTCTCTCCTCCATCTCTCTCTCTCTCCTCCATCTCTCTCTCTCTCCTCCATCTCTCTCTCTCCTCCATCTCTCTCTCTCCTCCATCTCTCTCTCTCCTCCATCGCTCTCTCTCTCCTCCATCTCTCTCTCTCTCCTCCATCTCTCTCTCCTCCATCTCACTCTCCTCCATCTCTCTCTCTCTCCTCCATCTCTCTCTCTGATCCATCTCTCTCTCTCCTTTATCTCTATCTCTCCTCCATCTCTCTCTCTCTCCTCCATCTCCATCTCTCCTCCATCTCTCTCTCCTCCATCTCTGTCTCTCCTCCATCTCCCCCTTCCTCCAGCTCCCTCTCTCTCCTCCATCTCTCTCTCTCTACTCCATCTCTCTCTCTCTCTCTCCTCCATCTCTCTCTCCTCCATCGCTCTCTCTCTTCCATCTCTTTTTCTCCTCCATCTCTCTCTCTCTCCTCCATCTCCCTCTCTCTCCCCCATCTCTCTCTCTCTCCTCCATCTCTCTCTCTCTCCTCCATCTCTCTCTCTCCTCCATCTCTCTCTCTCCTCCATCGCTCTCTCTCTCCTCCATCTCTCTCTCTCCTCCATCTCTCTCTCTCTCCTCCATCTCTCTCTCCTCCATCTCTCTCTCCTCCATATCTCTCTCTCTCCTCCATCTCTCTCTCTGATCCATCTCTCTTTCTCCTTTATCTCTATCTCTCCTCCATCTCTCTCTCTCTCTCTACTCCATCTCTCTCTCTCTCTCCTCCATCTCTCTCTCCTCCATCGCTCTCTCTCTTCCATATCTTTTTCTCCTCCATCTCTCTCTCTCTCCTCCATCTATCTCTCTCCTCTATCTCTCTCTCTCCTCCATCTCTCTCTCTCTCCTCCATCTCTCTCTCTCCTCTATCTCTCTCTCTCCTCCATCTCTCTCTCTCTCCTCCATCTCTCTCTCTCCTCTATCTCTCTCTCTCCTCCATCTCTCTCTCTCTCCTCCATCTCTCTCTCTCTCTCCTCCATCTCTCTCTCTCCTCCATCGCTCTCTCTCTCCTCCATCTCTCTTTCTCCTCCATCTCTCTCTCCTCCATCTCTCTCTTTTTCCTCCATTTCCCTCTCTCCTCTATCTCTCTCTCTCTGATCCATCTCTCTCTCTCTCCTTTATCTCTCTCTCTCCTCCATCTCTCTCTCCTCCATCTCTCTCTCTCTCCTCCATCTCTCTCTCTCCTCTATCTCTCTCTCTCCTCCATCTCTCTCTCTCTCCTCCATCTCTCTTTCTCCTCCATCTCTCTCTCCTCCATCTCTCTCTTTTTCCTCCATTTCCCTCTCTCCTCTATCTCTCTCTCTCTGATCCATCTCTCTCTCTCCTTTATCTCTCTCTCTCCTCTATCTCTCTCTCTCCTCCATCTCTCTCTCTCTCCTCCATCTCTCTCTCTCCTCTATCTCTCTCTCTCCTCCATCTCTCTCTCTCTCCTCCATCTCTCTCTCTCCTCCATCTCTCTCTCTCCTCCATCTCTCTCTCTCTCCTCCATCTCTCTCTCTCTCTCCTCCATCTCTCTCTCTTCTCCATCGCTCTCTCTCTCCTCCATCTCTCTTTCTCCTCCATCTCTCTCTCCTCCATCTCTCTCTTTTTCCTCCATTTCCCTCTCTCCTCTATCTCTCTCTCTCTGATCCATCTCTCTCTCTCCTTTATCTCTCCCTCTCCTCCACCTCTCTCCTCCATCTCTCTCTTTTTCCTCCATTTCCCTCTCTCCTCTATCTCTCTCTCTCTGATCCATCTCTCTCTCCTTTATCTCTCTCTCTCCTCCATCTCTCTCTCTCCTCCATCTCTCTCTCTCTCCTCCATCTCCCTCTCCTCCACCTCTCTCCTCCATCTCTCTCTCCTCCATCTCCATCTCTCCTCCATCTCTCTCTCTCTCCTCCATCTCCATCTCCCTCCCCTATCTCTCTCTCTCCTCCATCTCTGTCTCTCCTCCATCTCCCTCTCTCTCCTCCATCTCCCTCTCTCTCCTCCATCTCTCTCTCTCTCCTCCATCTCTCTCTCTCTCCTCCATCTCTCTCTCTCCTCCATCTCTCTCTCTCCTCCATCGCTCTCTCTCTCCTCCATCTCTCTCTCTCCTCCATCTCTCTCTCCTCCATCTCACTCTCCTCCATATCTCTCTCTCTCCTCCATCTCTCTCTCTGATCCATCTCTCTCTCTCCTTTATCTCTATCTCTCCTCCATCTCTCTCTCTCTCCTCCATCTCCATCTCTCCTCCATCTCTCTCTCCTCCATCTCTGTCTCTCCTCCATCTCCCCCTTCCTCCATCTCCCTCTCTCTCCTCCATCTCTCTCTCTCTACTCCATCTCTCTCTCTCTCTCTCCTCCATCTCTCTCTCCTCCATCGCTCTCTCTCTTCCATCTCTTTTTCTCCTCCATCTCTCTCTCTCTCCTCCATCTCCCTCTCTCTCCCCCATCTCTCTCTCTCCTCCATCTCTCTCTCTCTCCTCCATCTCTCTCTCTCCTCCATCTCTCTCTCTCCTCCATCGCTCTCTCTCTCCTCCATCTCTCTCTCTCCTCCATCTCTCTCTCTCTCCTCCATCTCTCTCTCCTCCATCTCTCTCTCTGATCCATCTCTCTCTCTCCTTTCTCTATCTCTCCTCCATCTCTCTCTCTCTCCTCCATCTCCATCTCTCCTCCATCTCTCTCTCCTCCATCTCTGTCTCTCCTCCATCTCCCCCTTCCTCCATCTCCCTCTCTCTCCTCCATCTCTCTCTCTACTCCATCTCTCTCTCTCTCTCTCCTCCATCTCTCTCTCCTCCATCGCTCTCTCTCTTCCATCTCTTTTTCTCCTCCATCTCTCTCTCTCTCCTCCATCTCCCTCTCTCTCCCCATCTCTCTCTCTCCTCCATCTCTCTCTCTCTCCTCCATCTCTCTCTCTCCTCCATCTCTCTCTCTCCTCCATCGCTCTCTCTCTCCTCCATCTCTCTCTCTCCTCCATCTCTCTCTCTCTCCTCCATCTCTCTCTCCTCCATCTCTCTCTCCTCCATCTCTGTCTCTCCTCCATCTCCCCTTCCTCCATCTCCCTCTCTCTCCTCCATCTCTCTCTCTCTACTCCATCTCTCTCTCTCTCTCTCCTCCATCTCTCTCTCCTCCATCGCTCTCTCTCTTCCATCTCTTTTTCTCCTCCATCTCTCTCTCTCTCCTCCATCTCTCTCTCTCCTCCATCTCTCTCTCTCCTCCATCTCTCACTCTCTCCTCCATCTCTCTCTCCTCCATCTCTCTCTCTCTCCTCCATCTCTCTTTCTCTTCCATCTCTCTCTCCTCCATCTCTCTCTTTTTCCTCCATCTCTCTCTCTCCTCTATCTCTCTCTCTGATCCATCGCTCTCTCTCCTTTATCTCTCTCTCTCCTCCATCTCTCTCTCTCTCTCCTCCATCTCTCTCTCTCCTCCATCTCTCTCTCCTCCACCTCTCTCCTCCATCTCTCTCTCCTCCATCTCCATCTCTCTTCCATCTCTCTCTCCTCCATCTCCATCTCTCCTCCATCTCTCTCTCTCTCCTCCATCTCCATCTCCCTCCCCTATCTCTCTCTCCTCCATCTCTGTCTCTCCTCCATCTCTCTCTCTCCTCCATCTCGCTCTCTCTCCTCCATCTCTCTCTCTCTCTCCTCCATCTCTCTCTCTCTCCTCCATCTCTCTCTCCTCCATCTCTCTTTCTCCTCCATCTCTCTCTCCTCCATCTCTCTCTCTCCTCTATCTCTCTCTCTCTGATCCATCTCTCTCTCTCCTCCATCTCTCTCTCTCTCCTCCATCTCTCTCTCTCCTCCACCTCTCTCCTCCATCTCTCTCTCCTCCATCTCCATCTCTCCTCCATCTCTCTCTCCTCCATCTCCATCTCTCCTCCATCTCTCTCTCCTCCATCTCTCTCTCCTCCATCTCCATCTCCCTCCCCTATCTCTCTCTCTCCTCCATCTCTGTCTCTCCTCCATCTCTCTCTCTCCTCCATCTCCCTCTCTCTCCTCCATCTCTATCTCTCTCCTCCATATCCCTCCCCCATCTCTCTCTCTCTCTCCTCCATCTCTCTCTCTCCTCTCCATCTCCCTCCCCATCTCTCTCTCTCTCCTCCATCTCTCTCTCTCCTCCATCTCTCTCTCTCTCTCTCTCCTCCATCTCTCTCTCTCTCCTCCATCGCTCTCTCACTTTCTCCTCCATCTCTCTCTCTCTCCTCCATCTCTCTTTCTCCTCTATCTCTCTCCTCCATATCCCTCCCCCATCTCTCTCTCTCTCCTCTCCATCTCTCTCTCTCCTCTCCATCTCCCTCCCCCATCTCTCTCTCTCTCCTCCATCTCTCTCTCCTCCATCTCTCTCTCTCTCTCCTCCATCTCTCTCTCTCTCCTCCATCGCTCTCTCTCTCTCCTCCATCTCTCTCTCTCTCGTCCATCTCTCACTTTCTCCTCCATCTCTCTCTCTCCTCCATCTCTCTCTCTCTCCTCCATCTCTCTTTCTCCTCTATCTCTCTCTCCTCCATATCCCTCCCCCATCTCTCTCTCTCTCCTCTCCATCTCTCTCTCTCTTCTCCATCTCCCTCCCCCATCTCTCTCTCCTCCATCTCTCTCTCTCTCCTCCATCTCTCTCTCTCTCCTCAATCGCTCTCTCTCTCTCCTCCATCTCTCTCTCTCTCGTCCATCTCTCACTTTCTCCTCCATCTCTCTCTCTCTCCTCCATCTCTCTCTCTCTCTCCTCCATCTCTCTCCCCTCCATCTCTCTCTCTCCTTTATCTCTCTCTCTCCTCCATCTCTCTCTCTCTCCTCCATCTCTCTCTCTCTCTCCTCCATCTCTCTCCCCTCCATCTCTCTCTCTCTCCTCTATCCCTCTCTCTCCTCCATCTGTCTCTCGCCTCCATATCTCTCTCTCCTCCATCTCTCTCTCTCTCCTCCATCTCTCTCCCTCTCCTCCATCTCTCTCTCCTCCATCTCTCTCTCTCTCCTCCATCTCTCTCTCCTCCATCTCTCTCTCTCTCCTCCATCTCTCTCTCTCTCTCCTCCATCTATCTCCTCCATCTCTCTCTCTCTCTCCTCCATCTCTCTCTCTACTCCATCTCTCTCTCTCCTCCATCTCTCTCCTCCATCTCGCTCTCTCCTCCATCTCTCTCTCTCTCCTCCATCTCTCTCCCTCTCCTCCATCTCTCTCTCTTCCATCTCTCTCTCTCTCCTCCATCTCTCTCTCCTCCATCTCTCTCTTCTCCATCTCTCTCTCTCCTCCATCTCTCTTTCTCCTCCATCTCTCTCTCCTCCATCTCTCTCTTTTTCCTCCATCTCTCTCTCTCTCCTCCATCTCTCTCTCTCTCGTCCATCTCTCACTTTCTCCTCCATCTCTCTCTCTCTCCTCCATCTCTCTCTCTCTCTCCTCCATCTCTCTCCCCTCCATCTCTCTCTCTCCTTTATCTCTCTCTCTCCTCCATCTCTCTCTCTCTCCTCCATCTCTCTCTCTCTCTCCTCCATCTCTCTCCCCTCCATCTCTCTCTCTCCTCTATCCCTCTCTCTCCTCCATCTGTCTCTCGCCTCCATATCTCTCTCTCTCCTCCATATCTCTCTCTCTCCTCCATCTCTCTCTCTCTCCTCCATCTCTCTCCCTCTCCTCCATCTCTCTCTCTCCTCCATCTCTCTCTCTCTCCTCCATCTCTCTCTCCTCCATCGCTCTCTCTCTCCCCATCTCTCTCTGTCTCCTCCATCTCTCTCTTTCTCCTCCCACTCTCTTTCCTCCAGCTCTCTCTCTCCTCCATCTTTCTCTTTCTCCTCCATCTCTCTTTCTCCCCTTTCTCTCCTCTGTCTTCTTTATCTCCCACATCTGCTTCACCTCTATCTCCCCTTCCTCACCTCTCTCTCATCTCTTTTCCTTCACTCCTCTCTCCCTTCCTCCATATTCCATTTATTCCTCTCTTCCTGCTATTCCACCTTATCTCCACACTATCTCCCCTCTCTGTCGTCTCAGTCCAGAGTACTTCCATTTGGCCTGGCTGTGTGTACACACTATAGTCCAGAGTCCTACCACTTCTACTTTGCCAGGCTGTGTGTACACAGTTCAGTCCTGAGTACTTCCACTTGGTCAGGTTGTGTAAACACAGTAAATTCCAGAGTACTTCCGCTCAGCCAGGTTGTGTAAACACAGTAAATTCCAGAGTACTTCCGCTCAGCCAGGTTGTGTAAACACAGTAAATTCCAGAGTACCACCACTCAGCCAGGTTGTGTAAACACAGTAAATTCCAGAGTACTTCCACTTGGTCAGGTTGTGTAAACACAGTAAATTCCAGAGTACTTCCACTCAGCCAGGTTGTGTAAACACAGTAAATTCCAGAGTACTTCCACTCAGCCAGGTTGTGTAAACACAGTAAATTCCAGAGTACTTCCACTTGGTCAGGTTGTGTAAACATAGTATAGCTTTTTTTGGTCTCACCTTGCAGGTGCAAGACAACTGAGTTAATGTACAGTATGTTAGCTGGTAGCTCTAATGGGTAGTCTCTAATGGCTCTTATGGCTCTAACGGCTCTAATGGCTAGGCTCTAATGGTTAGGCTCTAATGGCTCTTATGGCTCTAACGGCTCTAATGGCTAGGCTCTAATGGCTAGGCTCTAATGGCTCTTATGGCTCTAACAGCTCTAATGGCTAGGCTCTAATGGCTAGGCTCTAATGGCTAGGCTCTAATAGCTCTTATGGCTCTAACGGCTCTAATGGCTAGGCTCTAATGGCTAGGCTCTAATGGCTAGGCTCTAATGGCTAGGCTCTAATGGCTAGACTCTAATGGCTAGGCTCTAATGGCTAGGCTCTAATGGCTAGGCTCTAATGGCTCTTATGGCTCTAACGGCTCTAATGGCTAGGCTCTAATGGCTAGGCTCTAATCCAGAGCATATTGACTCGTCTCTTACATCACACACCCTAACATGAGTTTTGAACTGAGTATCTAATGTCCTGCTCTTCCTGTCTTTATCTTCCAGATCTGCCCCCCCCTCCCATCCCCCCTCCAGCGGGGCTCAAGTCCCCCACACACCCCTCCAAGACAGCCCTGGAGACCCGGGGGGTGATGTCCCCCAAGGCAGGCGAGGGCAGGGACAGGAGAGGGGGCTCAGGAGGAGGGTACCGGCCACGGGAGGGATCGGATCCCCGTACCAGCTCCTCAGAGCGCCGGGAGACCCAGGACAGACAGAAAAACCCTCGCACAGGGAAAGGGAACAAACAGGAGGGGGGCAGCACCAAGGCACGCCAACACCCAGGTACAGAGAACACATAGGGACATGGAACTAATGACATTTAACCTAGCAGTATATTGTTCTTTCTGCTCTGTAGACATGCCGCTCTGACAGTGCAACTTTAGATTGTGAATAGCTGTATGTATTGTGTTGAAGGACATGAGTTCTCAGTGTGTCTTCTCTCCTCTTTTGTCCCAGGGCCAGAGGACATCCTGCCCTACAGCCGCCCCTCCTTCCCCACGGTCCACAGTCCCCGAGACATTGACCCCAGATCCCCCAGCTCTATGTCCTCCCGGGGCTCAGGGGGGCGGCGGAGAGGAGAGGGGGGGGCAGGGGCCCGCAGGAACCCTAACGACATGGGCCTCAACACCTTGGGAGCCTTCCAGCCAGGAGACGATGACTTAGAGGTACAACACTTGCCGACTGGCTAACTCGGTGTTACCGCAGATTTAGTATTGGTAGGTTACTGAGCAATGGCTTAGATTACATGCTGTGTGTATATTTGTATGCTTGCTGAAATGTCTGTTTTGTTGTGTCTTTCCCCAGATGGTGGAGAGCTGAAGTACTAGACGGGATGAACAGGAAGTACTGTCCAGAATTAAGTTTCCAAGAAGAGGAATGCTGTGATCGTTCCTCTGCCCCTTTTAAATATCTCAGTATCTCACCATCATGTTTGCTGAAAAATACTGTACATCAATTGTGTTTCAATACATCTGGAAAAAAATACCAATTGTTTTTCTAGTTTATCGTTTTCTATGTCCATTTTAAACAAGAAAAAAAAATGCCAAGCAAAATACCCAGTAGTATGTAATGTTTTATTCCAAGGCAATAGGGAGTAACAGTGGACTCAGTGGACAGTGGACAAGATCGACTTGGCTTGTCTCAGCAAGCACTGTGGGAAGCCTTGACCTTACAGCCAGGTGTTACTGTAATGAGATGAGTCTTGTAAATATACCTGTACACATAATGTCCTTTTGTATAGCGTCCATCGTGGTACTTCGTTTTCTTTGTGTTCTTCGTTTTATTTTGTGAATTATTATTTTATTATGCCCGTAAATTTAATTATTTTATCATTTTCCATCCATGTTGTAAATCGCTATATTATTTAGCTGTCCCAAGAAAGTGCCACTTTGGGATTGTTCTTTTTCTAATGCACTGTTATTTTTTTGTGTCAATGTTTATTTGTTTTACTTTGGTTTTAAAAGCACAATCACTAAACTTTATTTTAAGCCATTTTATCTATTAACCTTTTTGTCTTACTGGAGGAAGACAGGTATGACAAAAGAGTCTTGTTAATCCTGATGATGACGAAGATGATGATGATGATGTTGGTAAAGGTGATAGTCTGTTTATGATGGGCGTGGATTGAAAGGAGACTTCCTGTGTCATGATTGGCTCATTTCAGATTCTGATGCTAGCTCATGTGAGGGCCTTCAACACAGACAGTTATTGTGGTTCATAGCAGCAATGTAAATGTCTTTTTGAATTGACCGTAGTTCCAGCCATTGCACATTAATTCAAGCGGTGACATTGTCTACTAATGCACTTAAAAGAATGTAACATACAGAAAATGGGCGACACCTTGTGAATCTGGAGAGGCCGTGATTGGACAAGGAGAGTCTCTTTTCCAGAGAAGGGTTTGGTTGGTGGATCCCTTCTCTGAGGAGATGAGGGTTCTGTTGTTTATTCGTAGGACATCTGCAAACATTTGTTTCGTAAAGCAAAAAGCTAAATAACTTTATGAATAAAAAATGTTCAAACTGTTAGCGCTCCCTCCTTTTTTTCTGATATCAGAAGGACATGGGGGGACTGCATGTCCCCTAGGGTGTCCCCTAGGGTGTCCCCTGGGGCCTCTCTCTCGCTGAAGCTCTCCTGGCTACATTTGAAGATCAGAGCTCAGGCATTTTGGTTGATATTTGAAGTGTGTGTGACGCCTGGGTCTGCTACTCCTAAATCAAATCAAATGTATTTATGAAGCCCTTCGTACATCAGCTGATATCTCAAAGTGCTGTACAGAAACCCAGCCTAAAACCCCAAACAGCAAGCAATGCAGGTGTTGAAGCACGTTGGCTAGGAAAAACTCCCTAGAAAGGCCCAAAACCTAGGAAGAAACTTAGAGAGGAACCATAGCATACAACACTATTCATCAAATTAATAGGAAAATAATATTCTGACATGACACTACTTGTATTGACATTTTCATCATAGGTATAATGAAAAAGCAATTGAAATCCATTCGAGTCTTCCTTGTGTTGGTCAATTTCTTCAACAGATAATCAGATCTATATAATTATCAAACATACATTAGTAATAGAAATGAAACATCATCTTTGTTTAAGTATTAAAATGATCCTTTAGTAATACAATTGTAGGCAGAAAGTTGGTACAGAGTACAGTATATGGTAGCTCTCCCAAGGTTCTGTAAAATGTCTAAGATATTCTGTAACTCATATAGCCTCCCCAGTCCCCCTTGCGTGAGTTTCCCTGGCAACAACATTTTAATAAATCTAACTTCCCCCTGACAGCAGCAACCATCTTGTCAGCAATTAAAAGCTCAGAAGTGGGTTTGACCGAAACTTGACCTTTCATCACAAGTATAGGGTCATAACAAGGTGAACGAGTCTAAGCATCTTCTGTCAGGTGGCTGTTTTCATCAGGTCTGCGGCAGCCTTGTGTTTTCAGAAAACCAGTCGTATTCTCAGAACCGCAGATAGCCAGGTGGGGCCCAGACAGGAGGAGTATGAGCGTAGGAGGTTTCCACCTTCTGATAGTGTCTGAAGGGCACAACACTCAAAACAGGTGTTATCACACACACAGAGGTCTCCTAAAGAGGAGACTTTACAGTTTATCATAACACAATTTATTAACCCTATAAAAGGTGTGAGGCCTTGGTTTAACCCCTTCACTTGCCTCAAAGGCTACAATACACTGTAGGATCAGAACACCACCCTGACCCACAATATACTGTAGGATCAGAACACCACCTTGACCCACAATATACTGTAGGATCAGCACACCACACTGACCCACAATATACTGTAGAATCAGAACACCACCCTGACCCACAATATACTGTAGGATCAGAACACCACCCTGACCCACAATATACTGTAGAATCAGAACACCACCCTGACCCACAATATACTGTAGGATCAGAACACCACCCTGACCCACAATATACTGTAGGATCAGAACACCACCCTGACCCACAATATACTGTAGAATCAGAACACCACCCTGACCCACAATATACTGTAGGATCAGAACACCACCCTGACCCACAATATATTGTAGGATCAGAACCCCACCCTGACCCACAATATACTGTAGGATCAGAACACCGCCCAGGCAATATGCTAATGTGAATGTGGAACTATCAAGAACATAGACCAAAACAAGATAATAATCTTACAACATAATAATATAAAATATGAGACATACCATGCCAATTCCATGATTCCATTCCATTATTCACGATATCTCTTTTCTTATGACATGTAATAAACCTATATTGAGCGAAGCTTATTGACAAGCTTAGATTGTTTTCAATTAGGCGTATGGGGCCAAAGTGCTTTTATGAGGTTAAGTGCCTACAGACAGTAGTAGCCTTCCCATTGAAGCTGACTGGTCTCATCTCCCCATCACTTGCTTTAGCTGCTGACTTAGCTAAACAAAGTGTCCATGAAGATGAAAGATGCCAGTGTCTCCATAGTGTGACTCTGGATAGTGGTTTAGCCTAATTGGAGAGGGAAATGCATTTGTTCCAGTTTATTGAACCTAAACCTAGCTTCTCTCTGATCGCACAGTGGCCATAACCTCACCGTTGGGACTCCTGTGAGGACCGCTTTCTCTGTCTGGGGTAATTTAAAAACAATTCACTGAATTGATAAGGACTCATGTCCCGTTATCATGCTCCCTTCTGGGCTAGGCAGAATTGGATGGAAGTTGTGTTTTCATAAGCGAATAATCAGTACCGCACACCTCTGCTGGGGGAGGCCTCTGAAACTCCTGATAGAAACCGATCAGAGAGAGAAGTGGATTCTACAGCTATCTCCAACAGACTGACAGTTAAATGTACAGGTCTTAATACAATGGTAAGATGTGCACAATTAATAGTATGAACATATAATATACAATATAAATATAAATATATAAATAATTAAACAGCACAAAATCAGTCCAAAGCAGGAGTCTGCTGTCTATTCTAAATGCACTGCTCAGTGGGCTTAATGGAACTTTTCTAGGCCAATATGTATTCAACATGTCCCCAAAAATATGACTGTTTTTTAACTATATTATTTAACAACAATATGAACATTTAAAGTCAGTAAGGTACTGTAGTATTGTGGTGGTCTCCAATATATTTCCCCTCTTCCTGCTCCTCCTCCTCCCTTTTAGTCTGTGCTCTGAGCCGGCCACTCCCCCACCATTCCCCCAGGTGTTCCCTAATAAGCACCTTTCTATACGAGAACACATTTTGAGCGGGGGAGAGCATCCCTTATGCCATCATCCGTCATTCTAAAGAGCAGAGGGAAGGAGGGAGGGGTGTGTCCACACCTCTCAATGAGATGCAAGTGATTACTGACATTTTATTGAACCTTTATTTAAATAGGCAAGTCAGTTAAGAACACATTCTTAGTTTACAGTGACGGCCTACCCCGGCCAAACCCTCCCCTAACCCGGACGACGCTGGGCCAAACCCTCCCCTAACCCGGACGACGCTGGGCCAAACCCTCCCCTAACCCGGACGACGCTGGGCCAAACCCTCCCCTAACCCGGACGACGCTGGGCCAAACCCTTCCCTTTACCAGGACGACGCTGGGCAAAACCCTCCCCTAACCCGGACGACGCTTCGCTAAACCCTCCCCTAACCCGGACGACGCTGGGCCAAACCCTTCCCTAACCCGGACGACGCTGGGCCAAACCCTCCGCTAACCCGGACGACGCTGGGCCAAACCCTACCCTAACCCGGACGACGCTGGGCCAAACCCTCCCCTAACCTGGACGACTGGGCCAATTGTGCGCTGCCCTATGGGACTCCCGATCATGGCCGGTATGAGACAGCCCCGGATCGAACCAGGATCTGTAGTGACACCTCTAGCACTGAGATGCAGTGCCTTAGGTTGCTGTGCCACTTGGGAGCCCATTAGACAGATAGATACACGTACAGGCTGACTGGGCCGGGTTACAATGCAGACCAGACCCCCCCATAAGGACTTGAATATGCAGAAGGTTAAAAGATGAGGCAGGCCAGAGCATTCATACATCCTGCTTGGGCATTATGAGTTCGTACAGGGGTTTTCAAACCTGGGACCCCCAGACATTCCATGTATTTGAACGATTCCACAGCTAGCTCACCTGATTCAACTGGTAACTAATAATCATATTTTTTTGAATAGGTGAATCAGATGAGCTAGTTCCAATTGAATTGTGAGGAGATGTTTGTTAACCAGGAGATAGGTTCTGTATACTATCTGTCTGCTGGTGGAGAGGGATCAGGATTGATATTCAGGACCCAGGTGTAGAATTAATAGAACCAATCAAGACAATGATTTGTCCATTCTATTTGTTTTATTTCTATGCATGTAATCCTATCCTATCCAAAATCCAGGTAGATCATTTTTGAAAAACTGGGCCCAGGACCCAGCTCTCTCTACGATGGACTCTTGTCAGAATACAAGAAGATGCACACATCCCATGAAATGATGATCTTCCTCTTGTGGTACTTTTTAATATTTAGCTACCTTTTAAACTTTTAAAAGTTCAACTTTTTGTTTACACATTTCCCCAAAATGTTTTACTAGGAGATATCTGAGACCTGTCGCTCCCCAACTAATTCCACTAATGGGAAAGTAATTTCCTTTGTGTAAATTCAGGAGATCTTTCTGTTTTTCGTTTACAAACTGCTTCATTAACCTCGTTCCCAACCTGCTAGGTAATTAGCTGAACAGCTGTATGCTGTCTGACAACTCTTCCTCCAGTCTTCCTTCCACCCTCCACCACCATGCCAGGGAGGGATCCATCACATGTGCACACTGTTTAGACAGCTTTTAGCAGTATTCATACACAACCTTTCACCATGCAGCTGGAGGGCACGCCCCAGTCTCAGTGGCTGCTTCGCAAGCTAATCAATCAGAGCTCATAGAAATGGGTTTGCCTTCACACACCTGTCTCCTCATCGATGTTCTTATGGATTTACACACTGAAGAATATTTCAACTTAACTTTTGAAAGTAGAGTTTGAGTAATTGTAAAAGATAGCCATCAGTTGGCAGTTTCCTTCATGTAACTGAGAGGGTGATTCTGGAAGAGGGCCAGCTCACAGTTTTTTTAATAACTGAAGTAATCTCAGTAATTTGTACATCCATTTGTCACTTAGCCAGTCATTCTAACCATCCTTATTTAGTGCCCACGGGGTCCGCACAATTAACCCAGAGTTATATAGCCTCCCTGGCCCGTCCTCAGCCCAAAGAATCTTCTCTCTCTCAGCTCTTTCTCTGCTATCCCCTGCTGTCTCGCTGCATCTGTAGGCTGACGTCACCCTTACTATTAAAGTCCCAGTGAGTCATGGGTACACCTTCCATCAATATTCATGTTATAAACTGCCTCTCTTTTACCAACCGGACATCATATGAAGTGATTAGTCAGACTAACTGCACCAACAGTCTGCTGCCAAGATCTAGATGTACCGACCTACACTTCAATGGATTGACAACCGCTATATCATCTTTTTGTGGACTCAACTTTTTCTTAACTCTCCCTGTAGCTTTGGCAACAGAATAAAAACGGTTCTAAAAGTTATTTTAGAATAGGGATGAATCAGCAAGTAGAGACTATTCCTCCCTGAATAACTAAATAAATGAATGTCAATACATCATTTAACTTTAATGACTGTACATACAGCTGGTAGGTAGGTATTGTCGTAGTGCTAGAATTAAAGTAACCCTTGAACCCGTACGATTCTTCCGGGTTAGGAATGTCCAAAGCAAACATACAATCAAGCGATTGAAAATGCTCTGTTTTTGTAACAACATTGTCAAACGTGCCTAGCGAGACCTTGACACAAGCAATCAGGGAGATGTAGCACAATGATGACATAAGGTCTGGTAGGTCTTAATGCTGAGTGCTGTGTGGCTACATAATAGGTCTCAGTGTTTCCTCAGTCAGACGACCTAGGAGAGGCGGTGGGGATGTGAATGTCAGGCACTGATGGATGGGAGGTGAAGGCAGGGGTGAGTGGGCAGCAGAGGTGTTAAAGGATTCAGAGAGGTGGGGGTACTACTCTTCCCCTGCCTCTACTCCTCCCCACATATCACCTCCAATGTGCCAGCCCCTCCCCCACTCTCTCTCTCATTTTCAATGTAAGGGGATTTATTGGCATGGGAAACGTGTTTACATTGCCAAAGCCAGTGAAATAGATAATAAACAAAAGTGAAATATGCAATAAAAAATGGACAGTAAACATTATGCTCACAAAAGTTCCAAAATCATTTCTAATGTCATATTATGTCTGTATACAGTGTTTAATGATGTGAAAATGAGGGGAAATAACTGTATGGGTTGTATTTACAATGGCGTTTTCTTATGGCAGTATCTATTCACCCAATTGATATGGGAGTTTATCAAAATTACATTTGTTTTCAAATTCTTTGTGGGTCTGTGTAATCTGAGAGAAATGTGTGTCTCTAATAAGGTCATACGTTTGACAGGAGGTAAGGTAAGACCCAGATGCAGACCGTATCAAAGCAACAGTTTATTACAGCAACAAGGGCAAAGGTACAAGACGACAGGCAGGCTTAGGGTCAGGGTCAGGTGGGCAGGTTCAAGGTCAGGACAGGCAGGGGTAGAAAAAGTTGCATTTTTCTGTAAGTGATAGCTTTGTTATGGAAGGTTTGGGAAGCGATTCCTTTTAGGTCGGCTGAATAATTTCACAGATCTTTTCTGGATTTTGATAATTAGCGGTTATCGACCTAATTCTGCTCTGCATACAGGGGATCTTTTTGCAGAATTCTCAAGTCTCAATTTGGTGTTTGTCCCATTTTGTGAATTATTGGTTTGTGAGTGGACCCCAGACCTCACAACCACAAAGGGCAATAGGGTTCTGTAAATGATTCAAGTATTTTTAGCCAGATCCTAATTGGTCTGTTGAATTTTATGTTCCTTTTGATGGCATAGAAGGCCCTTCTTGCCTTGTCTCTCAGATCGCTTACAGCTTTATGAAAGTTACCTGTGATTCTGATGTTTAGGCTGAGGTATGTATAGTTTTTTGTGTGCTCTAGGGCAGCAGTGTGTAACGGTTTTCTGTATGTGAAGGAGAGTCGGACCAAAATGCAGCGTGTCGATTGCGATTCATGTTTAATGAAAAAAACACAAACACTACAAAAACAATAAACGTAACGAAAACCTAAACAGCCTATCTGGTGAAAACACATAGACAGGAACAATCACCCACAAACACACAGTGAAACCCAGGCTACCTAAATATGGTTCCCAATCAGAGACAATGACGAACACCTGCCTCTCATTGAGAACCATATCAGGCCGAACATAGAACTAGACAAACTAGACATGTAACATAGAATGCCCACTCAGATCACACCCTGACCAACCACAACATAGAAATATACAAAGTAAACTATGGTCAGGGTGTGACAGTACCCCCCCCCCCCAAGGTGCGGACTCCGGCCGCAAAACCTGAACCTATAGGGGAGGGTCTGGGTGGGCATCTGTCCGCGGTGGCGGCTCTGGCGCTGGACGTGGACCCCACTCCATAATCGTTTTAGTCCACCTCCTTTGCGTCCCTAGATAGGTTACCCTCCTTAATGACCGCTCGGGACAGAGGGACAGCTCGGGACAGAGGTAGCTCGGGACTGATGGGTAGCTCAGCACTGAGAGGAAGCTCAGCACTGAGAGGAAGCTCAGCACTGAGAGGAAGCCCAGGCAGGTAGTTGAATCTAGCAGATCCTGGTCGACTGGCAGATCTGGAAGAGTCTGGTCGACTGGCAGATCTGGAAGAGTCTGGTCGACTGGCAGCTCTGGAAGAGTCTGGTCGACTGGCAGCTCTGGAAGAGTCTGGTCGACTGGCAGCTCTGGAAGAGTCTGGTCGACTGGCAGCTCTGGAAGAGTCTGGTCGACTGGCAGCTCTGGAAGAGTCTGGTCGACTGGCAGATCTGGAAGAGTCTGGTCGACTGGCAGCTCTGGAAGAGTCTGGTCGACTGGCAGCTCTGGAAGAGTCTGGTCGACTGGCAGCTCTGGCTGCTCCATGCTGACTGGCTGCTCCATGATGACTGGCAGCTCTTGCTGCTCCATTCTGACTGGCTGCTCCATGCTGACTGGCAGCTCTGGCTGCTCCATGCTGACTGGCTGCTCCATGCTGACTGGCAGCTCTGGCTGCTCCATGCTGACTGGCTGCTCTGGCTGCTCCATGCTGACTGGCTGCCCCATGCTGACTGGCTGCTCCATGCTGACTGGCGGCCCTGGCTGCTCCATGCTGACTGGCGGCCCTGGCTGCTCCATGCTGACTGGCGGCCCTGGCTGCTCCATGCTGACTGGCGGCCCTGGCTGCTCCATGCTAACTGGCAGCTCTGGCGGCTCCTTGCAGACTGGCAGCTCTGGCGGCTCCTTGCAGACTGGCAGCTCTGGCGGCTCCTTGCAGACTGGCAGCTTTGGCGGCATCCTGCAGACAGGCAGCTCTGGCGGCTCCTTGCAGACTGGCAGCTCCCTGCAGACTGGCAGCTCTATGCAGACTGGCAGCTCCTTGCAGACTGGCAGCTCCTTGCAGACTGGCAGCTCCTTGCAGACTGGCAGCTCTATGCGAAACCCTAAACAGCCTATCTGGTGAAAACACATAGACAGGAACAATCACCCACAAACACACAGTGAAACCCAGGCTACCTAAATATGGTTCCCAATCAGAGACAATGACGAACACCTGCCTCTGATTGAGAACCATATCAGGCCGAACATAGAACTAGACAAACTAGACATGTAACATAGAATGCCCACTCAGATCACACCCTGACCAACCACAACATAGAAATATACAAAGTAAACTATGGTCAGGGTGTGACACAGTGTCTAGATGGAATTTGTATTTGTGGTCCTGGCAACTGAACACTATTATTTTTGTCTTACTGAGATTTACTATCAGGGTGCAGCTGACTATTCTAGTGCCCTCGCCAATTCATTGATATGTATGTTGAATAGGGTGGAGCTTAAGCTGCATCCCTGTTTCACCCCACGGCCCTGTGGAAAGAAATGTGTGTCTTTTGCAAGTTTTAACTGCACACTTGTTGTTTGTGTACAAGGATTTTATAATATCATACGTTTTTTACCCCAACACCACTTTCCATCAATCTGTATAGCAGACCCTCATGCCAAATTGACTCAAAAGCTTTTTTGAAATCAACAAAGCGTGAGAAGACTTTGCCTTTGTTTTGGTTTGTTTGTTTGTCAATTAGGGTGTGCAGGGTGAATACGTGGTCTGTCATACGGTAATTTGGTAAAAAGCCAATTTGACATTTGTTCAGTACATTGTTTTCGCTGAGGAAATGTACGAGTCTGCTGCTAATGATAATGTCAAGGATTTTCCCAAGGTTGCTGTAACAGTTCTCTAGTGGTGAAGGAGAGGCGGACCAAAATGCAGCGTGGTTTCTTTGATTCATGTTTAATAACAAAAGATAAACACGAACACTGCAAAACAATAAACGTGGAAAACCAAAAACAGCCCTATCTGGTGCAAAACACAGAGACAGGAACAAACACCCACAAACACACAGTGAAACCCAGGCTACCTAAGTATGATTCTCAATCAGAGACAACTAATGACACCTGCCTCTGATTGAGAACCATACTAGGCCGAAACATAGAAATACCCCAAACCATAGAAAAACAAACATAGACTACCCACCCAACTCACACCCTGACCATACTAAATAAATACAAAACAAAGGAAATAAAGGTCAGAACGTGACAGTTGCTGCTGATGCATATCCTCCGGTAGTTATTGGGGTCAAATATGTCTCCACTTTTGTGGATTGGGGTGATCCGTCCTTGGTTCCAAATATTGGGGAAGATACCAGATCTGAGGATGAGGTTAAAGAGTTTAAGTATAACCAATTGGAATTTGTGGTCTGTATATTTTATCATTTCATTTAGGATACCTTCAACCCCAAAGGCCTTTTTGAGTTGGAGGGTTTGTTTTGTCCTGTAGTTCAGTCAATGTAACTGTACACTCCTGTGGGTTTTGTTAGTCTTTAATAGTTGATTCTAAGATTTTATTTGATTATATACAGTGGGGAGAACAAGAATTTGATACACTGCTGATTTTGCAGGTTTTCCTACTTACAAAGCATGTAGAGGTCTGTAATTTTTATCATAGGTTCCATTCAACTGTGAGAGACGGAATCTAAAACAAAAATCCAGAAAATCACATTGTATGATTTTTAACTGCAGGACAGTTTGAAGAGGTGGGATCAGACTCACTCGGGATGGGGGAATGGTCACAGGGAGAGAGCTTTTCCTGCTGAGCTCTCTCTTTGATGCTGTAAAAGTCCTGCTGGAACTGCATGAGGATGCCCTGCACCATTACTGACCCAGACTTGTACACGTTGACAGATGTTGTTTCAATTTCCTCAGTGTCTAGTATTGTGAGGTTCCACTCTGGGCCAATACCCTCTCTCTCTTGACATAGGGGTAATGTGCTCTTTTAGCACTGTTCCAAGATAGGGGATGGTCTGTGTGGAAAATTAAGTTATCCCTCTTTGTAGCAGTCAGCAAATACTGTCTCCAGTTTGGTAGATGAGTTTACAATTATTGTATTTTACTTTTTGGCTTCAGAAGTAGCTTCAGACGGAATATTACTCAGTTTGTGTTGGATGGTTTTTCCAGGTTCTGCTTTGTTTCTTCTGCAGGTTTTATTTTGTTTGAAGTTTTTTAATGATAGTTCTTGGTAGTAATAGTCACTTCAGGTTGGTTTGTTAGAAGTGTTTTAATGATAGTTCTTGGTAGTAATAGTCACTTCAGGTTGGTTTGTTAGAAGTGTTTTAATGATAGTTCTTGGTAGTAATAGTCCATACAGGTTGGTTTGTTTAAGTTTTTTAATGATAGTTCTTGGTAGTAATAGTCCATTCAGGTTGGTTTGTTAGAAGTGTTTTAATGATAGTTCTTGGTAGTAATAGTCCATACAGGTTGGTTTGTTTAAGTTTTTTAATGATAGTTCTTGGTAGTAATAGTCCATTCAGGTTGGTTTGTTTGAAGTGTTTTAATGATAGTTCTTGGTAGTAATAGTCCATTCAGGTTGGTTTGTTTGAAGTTTTTTAATGATAGTTCTTGGTAGTAATAGTCCATTCAGGTTGGTTTGTTAGAAGTGTTTTAATGATAGTTCTTGGTAGTAATAGTCTATTCAGGTTGGTTTGTTAGAAGTGTTTTAATGATAGTTCTTGGTAGTATTAGTCCATTCAGGTTGGTTTGTTTGAAGTTTTTTAATGATAGTTCTTGGTAGTAATAGTCCATTCAGGTTGGTTTGTTTGAAGTTTTTTAATGATAGTTCTTGGTAGTAATAGTCCATTCAGGTTGGTTTGTTTGAAGTTTTTTAATGATAGTTCTTGGTAGTAATAGTCCATTCAGGTTGGTTTGTTTGAAGTTTTTTAATGATAGTTCTTGGTAGTAATAGTCCATTCAGGTTGGTTTGTTAGAAGTTTTTTAATGATAGTTCTTGGTAGTAATAGTCCATTCAGGTTGGTTTGTTAGAAGTGTTTTAATGATAGTTCTTGGTAGTAATAGTCCATTCAGGTTGGTTTGTTTAAGTTTTTTAATGATAGTTCTTGGTAGTAATAGTCCATACAGGTTGGTTTGTTTAAGTTTTTTAATGATAGTTCTTGGTAGTAATAGTCCATTCAGGTTGGTTTGTTTAAGTTTTTTAATGATAGTTCTTGGTAGTAATAGTCCATTCAGGTTGGTTTGTTTGAAGTTTTTTAATGATAGTTCTTGGTAGTAATAGTCCATTCAGGTTGGTTTGTTTAAGTTTTTTAATGATAGTTCTTGGTAGTAATAGTCCATTCAGGTTGGTTTGTTTAAGTTTTTTAATGATAGTTCTTGGTAGTAATAGTCCATTCAGGTTGGTTTGTTTGAAGTTTTTTAATGATAGTTCTTGGTAGTAATAGTCCATTCAGGTAATTTTGTCCAAAATCAAGTTTTTGGGCCTGGAATTCTGATTTGGATTGAAGGTTTTAATGTTGAGGTTAGTATCCTGTATAAGTCCTTGTGAAATTCTAGTTGATCTACATTTATCCAACTATAACTCTATATTTTTTGCAGAAGACCTCAGGAGCCCACGAGCTCACCCCCCTCTCTATCTCCCCGTCTTCTCTGTCTCTGTCTCTGTCTCTGTCTCTGTCTCTGTCTCTCTCTCTCTCTCTCTCTCTCTCTCTCTCTCTCTCTCTCTCTCTCTCTCTCTCTCTCTCTCTCTCTCAATTCAATTCAATTCGAGGGGCATTAATGGCATGGGAAACATATGCTTACATTGCAAGAGCAAGTGAAATAGATAATAAAATGGCTATACACAGTGTTGTAACAATGTGCAAATATCTCTCTTGTCTCTCTGACAGGTTGGTGACTGACAGGGAGAATAGACACAGCCACTGCACGCTTTGTTTGGCCTTGGAGATGTTTTCTCTGTATGTAAAATGGCTGTCAATGCTCACAGCTTTTCCCCCACTGCTTTTTCCTCACATACTTATTTTAATAGTTGGGGCATAATTCATCATTCTGAACTACTTCAGAGTAGCATTGCTATTCTCTCTCTCATTTTTCCTTTCATGTGATGTCTGTCTGTATGGTAACCTAAGGTAATGCGGAACATGTGTATAATTGCTTAGGGCAGTACAATAGCCTATTGTCAATGACTAAAGGATGTGCACTAACAGACAGCAGTGTATTTCAGACAATGTCCAGACCTTATATCGAAAAACACCAATGAGGGCCAGTATTTCCACTAGAAAGGTTAATACAATATTGAAATGTCAAGAGATTAATGATATGTTTTGTCCCCTCATGTTCCTGCAGAAGAGGGTGACAAATGCTTTGCCCTTTTCATTCTGCGCCTCTCTCTCTCTCTCTCTCCCTCTCTCTCTCTCTCTCTCTCTCTCTCTCTCTCTCTATCTCTCTCTCTCTCTCTCTCTCTCTCTCTCTCTCTCTCTCTCTCTCTCTCTCTCTCTCTCTCTCTCTCTCTCTCTCTCTCTCTCTCTCTCTCATTACAAAATCTTGGAGTTGGTCCCCCTTGCTGCTTTAACAGCCTCCACTCTGATGGGAAGGCTTTCCACTAGATGTTGGAACATTGCTGTGGGGACTTACTTCCATTCAGCCACAAGAGCATTAGTGAGGTCGTATTGTCTGGCAATGTGCTTTGAATGTAAACTCTGCGAACGTCTGGAAAAATGCCTCTAAAATGCACATTGTCTTCTGTCCATTGCTCTATAATTGTGCAGTCAACCCTTCTACCTGGTCTTGATTTTGGTGATACTATTTATCAAAGTGCAGCTGCCTCTACTCTTAACCCCATGGATGATGTTTTTCATAGCGCCCTTCGTTTTATGACAGGAGACAGTTTCATTATTTATCACTGTATTCTTTACCAAAAGGTTGGCTGGACCTCTTTGAAGTCACATCGGTCACATCATTACGCTCTTATTGTTTACAAAGCCCTGCTCCACAAGCTTCCGACGTACCCAACTTCACTGTTAAGATTTAAAATGACTAATTATCAAACCTGTTCACAGGGTTGGTTAACTCTTGAGACTCCTTTGGTGTCTACAGAGTTAGATAAGTCAGCCTTTAGTTGACCTCGACAATACATTTAGAATAGATGAGTTAGTGTCCCTAGGGGCAGTTCAGGCAGCAGACATAGGATTCTTATAATGAACAATGTCTTTGTTTTAGTTGACTGTGTTTTATGTATATTGTGAATATGAATGTGTGTCTGTGCAATATGTGTTGTGCTGTAACTTATTTGTTTTATATTGTATTAGATGTTTGATGTATTTCATCAAATTGTATATGCAGGGCTCCCTTGTAAAAGAGACACTGGTCTCAATGGTGATTCCCTGATTAAATAAAGGTAAATAACAATGCTTCTTGGACTGAATCCCGGCCTTTGGCCAAAATGTGCGTAAAAGACCATGGCACTGAGACAATAGAGGAGATGGGTTTGCATGCCTCTTGTGTTAATGTCAGTAAATTTATAGCATTGATCTATCTTCATTAGTGGGCTGTGAGATTGGAACCACAAGGAATCTGTTGTGGGAGAAAAGTGATATGTCTTCCGGCACCAACAGTCTGGTTTCTCCTCTGTCTCAACTCTGAGGCCATAGAGAGACTCAACCTCCTGTCTCAACTCTGAGGCCATAGAGAGACTCAACCTCCTGTCTCAACTCTGAGGCCATAGAGAGACTCAACCTCCTGTCTCAACTCTGAGGCAATAGAGAGACTCATCCTCCTGTCTCAACTCTGAGGCCACAGAGAGACTCAACCTCCTGTCTCAACTCTGAGGCAATAGAGAGACTCAACCTCCTGTCTCAACTCTGAGGCCATAGAGAGACTCATCCCCCTCCTCAACTCTGAGGCCATAGAGAGACTCATCCTCCTGTCTCAACTCTGAGGCCATAGAGAGACTCATCCTCCTGTCTCAACTCTGAGGCCATAGAGAGACTCAACCTCCTGTCTCAGGTCTGAGGCCATAGAGAGACTCAACCTCCTGTCTCAACTCTGAGGCCATAGAGAGACTCAACCTCCTGTCTCAACTCTGAGGCCATAGAGAGACTCAATCTCCTGTCTCAACTCTGAGGCCATAGAGAGACTCAACCACTTGTCTCAGGTCTGAGGCCATAAAGAGACTCAACCTCCTGTCTCAGGTCTGAGGCCATAGAGAGACTCAATCTCCTGTCTCAGGTCTGAGGCCATAGAGAGTCTCATCCGTCTCCCTCACTAGTACCACATAATTGTTGTTTTCTTGTGTCATGCAGTCGGCAGTGTAGTAATGGTCCTGTTCCTATCTGTAAAAGAGGACTCCTCCCAGTTCCTTCCCAGCGGTCCATGGAGTGGTCTCCAACTTTAATCAAGTTGGCTTAATTGGAGTGATTTCCTGTCTTTCTGTATATTTCAATCCATCTGTATAATTAGGCTGAATTAAAGTCTGTCATAGTGAGCATAGAGGGAGAGGGCTACGGTAGACCCTCCCCTGCCCAATCACCTTCTATCTGTACCACACACAATTACACACCAGCTTGACAGAAAGAGGAAATTACCTTTTTTGTCATCTCATTTTTCACTGGGGGGCTCAGCACGCAAAGCTCTATTCACTGTTACGTAGTGTCAACTGTAATTAATGCATTGTAACCTGGGCTTGTGAATATCTCCCATATCCATTTCAATATGACACATCAGACAATTACCACCACACTCTTAGCAAACCACTCACAGATCATGTATTGTGTTAAGATCATCTGCATTGCCTCAGGACCATCGTGTTGGGGAACAGGAAAGGCAAGCATCACATTGCAGGTGAACACAGGTCTTCATTTCTCTGGGTGGGTAACAGCCCTTGGGTGAGTCATTAGTGTGATATGTCAACGTCAATAGTTGATGCTGTTAGAAACAGTACCACTGTTGGACTTCATGGTATCCTGGTGTCATGTGCTTACTTCCTACCCCAATAAATGGTAAATCATTAATTTGATTAGTTAAACTTCTATTTTTAATATGGGTTAAAAAAAATATAAGGTAAACATATTTTTGAATTGTGTAAACGTAAAATATGTTTTGTTAGGTAAAAATCTATATTTGTATCAGGGAAACTTATTTTTTGGGTGATTGGCTGCTTGCCGAATTCTTTGGATGCCTATTCCCAAAAGCTAAACAACCAAAGCTTCTGCGCATGCTCCGGATTGTCTATTTTACACACAGGTCATTTTGCATAGCTGCTGCTTAACCTTAGGGTTAAGGTTGGGGTTAAGGTTGAGTTTGGGGTTAGGGTTGGGGTTGGGGTTAGGATGAGGCTTGAGGTTGACACGGGAACAGGACTCCCGTTGGTCTTGCGGGATTCCTGCAGGAATGGGAGTGAAATTGAATAGTCAAGTTCTGGACAGGACGGGACAGGATGAAAAGTCCACATGAACGGGTAGAACAGGAATAATTCATATTTTTGTTTGTTTTAAGCAGTTTTGACAGGACATATTGTTTTGAATGTTTTTCTCCCCTGGCCCTCCTTCCAACTGTAGCACATATCTTTCAGTCTTCACTGATTAGGTCTTTATCAGCTGGCAGGGCAATGAAAAGTAGCTAGCTAAGAGCAAGCTAACAGTTCGCTCTCCCATCTCATCTCTAGAGCAGCCCAAAACGGAGCCGTTGCTATGGAAACTCACACATGAAGCAGAGTGCAGGTAGGGGGGCAGGCAGAGACAAGCAGCTAATGGAGAAGGTATTTCTGGAGTGGAGAGATTTTTATCAGGACAGAAAAGTTGTTGGTTTATAGAACTGTTGCAGGACTGGGACAGTACGAGAAAGATTTTATAGGACAAGACGGGACAGAAATACATTTTCACTCCTGTGTCAACCTATAGTTGAGGCTATGGTTAGGTTGAACTGGGGCAGGGACAAGAAGCTAGGGTTAGGGTTGAACCTGGACGTGAAGCTAGGGTTAGGGTTGAACCGGGACATGGACATGAATCTAGGGTTAGGGTTGAACCAGGACATGGACATGAAGCTAGGGTTAGGGTTGAACCTGGACGTGAAGCTAGGGTTAGGGTTGAACCGGGACATGGACATGAATCTAGGGTTAGGGTTGAACCAGGACATGGACATGAAGCTAGGGTTAGGGTTGAACCAGGACATGGACATGGAGCTAGGGTTAGGGTTGAACCAGGACATGGACATGGAGCTAGGGTTAGGTTGAACCTGGATGTGGACATGAAGCTAGGGTTAGGGTTGAACCAGGACATGGACATGAATCTAGGGTTAGGGTTGAACTGGGGCAGGGACATGAAGCTAGGGTTAGGGTTGAACCAGGACATGGACATGAATCTAGGGTTAGGGTTGAACTGGGGCAGGGACAAGAAGCTAGGGTTATGGTTGAACCGGGACCTGGACATGAAGCTAGGGTTAGGGTTGAACCGGGACATGGACATGAAGCTAGGGTTAGGGTTGAACCGGGACATGGACATGAATCTAGGGTTAGGGTTGAACCAGGACATGGACATGAAGCTAGGGTTAGGGTTTAACCGGAACATGGACATGAAGCTAGGGTTAGGGTTGGACCGGGACATGTCCATGAACCAGGACATGGACATGAAGCTAGGGTTAGGGTTGAACCGGAACATGGACATGAAGCTAGGGTTAGGGTTGACCCGGCAAGTAGCACTATCCCTAATCTTCACCCTAACCCTAGATTGGTACTTACAGTAGTAACACTAACAATAACCATAGCTTCATGTCCACATGTTGGTTAAACCCTAACACCCAACCCTAACTCTAGCCTCAACACTAACCCAAAACTTTGCCCTAACCCTCAACCCTAACCCTAGCCCTAACTACCAGCCCTAACTCTAGCCTCAACACTCAACCATAACCCTAACACCCAACCCTAACTCTAGCCTCAACCCTAACCCCAAACTTAGCCCTAACCCTCAACCCTAACCCTAGCCCTAACAACTAGCCCTAACTCTATCCCTAACACTCAACCATAACCCTAACACCCAACCCTAACTCTAGCCTCAACCCTAACCCCAAACTTAGCCCTAACCCTCAACCCTAACCCTAGCCCTAACAACTAGCCCTAACTCTACCCCTAACACTCAACCATAACCCTAACACCCAACCCTAACTCTAGTCTCAACCCTAACACTCAACCCTAGCCTTAGCACTCAAGCCTAACCCTCAACCATGACTCTAGCCTCAACCCTAACTCTAACCCTAAACCCTAACCCTCAACTCTAGCCTCAACCCTAACCCTAACTCTAACTCTAACCCTCAACCCTAACCCTAACCCTAACCCTAACCCTAACCCTAACCCTAACTCTAGACTCAACCATAACCCTAACACTCATCCTAACCCTAACCCTCAACCCTAACCCCAACCCTAACCCTAACCCTAACCCTAACTCTAGTCTCAACCATAACCCTAACACTAGCCCTAACACTCAACCCTAACACTAACACTCAACCCTAACTCTAGCCTTTACTCTAACTCTAACACCCAACCCTAAATCTAGCCTCAACCCTAACTCTAACACTCAACCCTAACTCTAGCCTCAACCCTAACTCTAACCCTCAACCCTAACTCTAACCCTCAAACCTAAACTACACACTAACTATTGCCTCAACACTAACTCAACACTAACTCATCCTAAACCAAAGGCTCAACCCTAACCCTAACCCTAACCCTAACCCTAATCCTAACACTCATCGTAACCTTAACCCTCAACCCTAACCCCAACCCTAACTCTAGCCTCACCCACCCCTAACTCTAACCCTCAAACCTAACCCTCAACCCACAACCATAACTCTAACAATCAACCCTAACTCTAACCCTCAAACCTAAACTCCACACTAACTATTGCCTCAACACTAACGCAACACTAACTCATCCTAAACCAAAGGCTCAACCCTAATCCTAACACTCATCGTAACCTTAACCCTCAACCCTAACCCCAACCCTAACTCTAGACTCAACCATAACCCTAACACTCATCCTAACCCTAACCCTCAACCCTAACCCCAACCCTAACCCTAACCCTAACCCTAACTCTAGTCTCAACCATAACCCTAACACTAGCCCTAACACTCAACCCTAACACTAACACTCAACCCTAACTCTAGCCTTTACTCTAACTCTAACACCCAACCCTAAATCTAGCCTCAACCCTAACTCTAACACTCAACCCTAACTCTAGCCTCAACCCTAACTCTAACCCTCAACCCTAACTCTAACCCTCAAACCTAAACTACACACTAACTATTGCCTCAACACTAACTCAACACTAACTCATCCTAAACCAAAGGCTCAACCCTAACCCTAACCCTAACCCTAACCCTAATCCTAACACTCATCGTAACCTTAACCCTCAACCCTAACCCCAACCCTAACTCTAGCCTCACCCACCCCTAACTCTAACCCTCAAACCTAACCCTCAACCCACAACCATAACTCTAACAATCAACCCTAACTCTAACCCTCAAACCTAAACTCCACACTAACTATTGCCTCAACACTAACGCAACACTAACTCATCCTAAACCAAAGGCTCAACCCTAATCCTAACACTCATCGTAACCTTAACCCTCAATCCTAACCCCAACCCTAACTCTAACACTCAACCGTAACTCTAGCCTCAACCCTAACACTAACCCTCATTTCTAACCCTCAACCCTAACTCTAGCCTCACCCCTAACTCTAGCACTCAAACCTAACTCTAGCACTCAATCCTAACTATAGCCTCAACTCTAACCCTCAAGCCTAACTCTAGCGCTAACCCTCAACCCTAAACCTCAACCCTAAACCTCAACCCTAACTCTCAATGCAAACTCTAGCCTCAAACCTATCTCGAACCCTCATTTCTCATTTCTTTCAGCCTAACTCTAGCCTCATCATATCTCTTACCCTCAACCCTAACCCTCAACTCTAACTCTAGCCTCCAACTCTAGCCCTCATTCCTAACCCTCAACCATAACCCTATCCTAACCCTAACCCTCAACCCTAACTCTAACACTCAACCCTAACTCTAGCCTCAACCCTAACTCCCACCCTCATTTCTAACCCTCAACCCTACCTCTGGCCTCAACCCCAACTCTAACCCTCAAACCTAACCCTCAACCCTAACTTTAGCCTCAAACCTAACTCTAACCCTCACTCCTAACCCTCACTCCTAACCCTCAACCCTAACCCTCAACCCTAACCCTAACTCTAGCACTCAATCCTAACTCTAGCCTCAACTCTAACCCTCAAGCCTAACTCTAGCCTCAACCTAACCCTCACCCTCAACTCAACCCTCAACCCTAACTCAAGCTTCAAATCTAACCCTTAACCCTAACCCTCAACCCTAACCCTCAACTAGAGGTCGACCGATTATGATTTTTCAACGCCAATACCGATACCGATTATTGGAGGACCAAAAAAAGCCGGTATTGATTAATCTTATTATAATTATTTTTTTTTTAAATAATGACAATTACAACAATACTGAATGAACACTTATTTTAACTTAATATAATACATCAATAAAATCAATTTAGCCTCAAATAAATAATGAAACATGTTCAATTTGGTTTAAATAATGCAAAAACAAAGTGTTGGAGAAGAAAGTAAAAGTGTAATATGTGCCATGTAAGAAAGCTAACGTTTAAGTTCCTTGCTCAGAACATGAGAACATATGAAAGCTGGTGGTTCCTTTTAACATGAGTCTTCAATATTCCCAGGTAAGACGTTTTAGGTTGTAGTTATTATAGGAATTATAGGACTATTTCTCTATACCATTTGTATTTCATTAACCTTTGACTATTGGATGTTCTTATAGGCACTTTAGTATTGCCAGTGTAACAGTATAGCTTCCGTCCCCCTCCTCGCTCCTACCTGGGCTCGAACCAGGAACACATCGACAACAGCCACCCGCGAAGCAGCATTACCCAAGCAGACCAAGGGGAATAACCACTCCAAGTCTCAGAGCGAGTGACGTTTGAAACGCTATTAGCGCGCACCCCGCTAACTAGCTAGCCATTTCACATCGGTTACCCCAGCCTAATCTCGGGAGTTGATAGGCTTGAAGTCATAAACAGGGTTGTGCTTGCGAAGAGCTGCTGGTAAAACGCACAAAAGTGCTATTTGAATGAATGCTTACGAGCCTGCTGCTGCCTACCACCGCTCAGTCAGACTGCTCTATCAAATCATAGACGTAGGTCATTAATATGGTCGAATCCGGAAACTATCATCTCGAAAACAAGACGTTTATTCTCTCAGTGAAATATGGAACCGTTCCGTATTGTATCTAATGGGTGGCATCCATAAGTCTAAATATTCCTGTTACATTGCACAACCTTCAATGTTATGTTATAATTACGTAAAAGATTCTGGCAAATTAGGCGGCCCAAACTGTTGCATATACACTGACTCTGCGTGCAATGAACGCAAGAGAAGTGACACAATTTCACCTGGTTAATATTGCCGGCTAACCTGGATTTCTTTTAGCTAAATATGCAGGTTTAAAAACTCTAACTCTAACCCTCAGCCCTAACTCTAACCCTTATCCTAAACCTCAAGCCTCAAACATAGCCCTCAACCCTAACCCTCAACCCTAACTCGAGCCCTCAGCCCTAACTCTAACCCTTATCCTAAACCTCAAGCCTCAAACATAGCCCTCAACCCTAACCCTCAACCCTAACTCTAGCCCTCAGCCCTAACTCTAACCCGCAACCCTAACTCTAACCCTCAAACTTAACTCTGACCCTCAACTCTAACTCTAGCCTCAATCCTAACCCTAACCCTCATCCTAACTGTCAACCCTAACTCTAACCCTCAAACCTAACTCTGACCCTCAACTCTAACTCTAGCCTCAAGCCTAACCCAAACCCTCATCCTAACTGTCAACCCTAACTCTAACCCAAGCCTGTTTGTCCACGATTGCAATATAGACCTAAATGGCTTGAGAGGTAGTAATTGAGGATATGCACCCCCTCGATGTGATCCAACTTATCTTCATTTGTTGTCCATCTCGCTTGTATTTTTCATATCCTGACTGTAACATCAATCCCAAACTCGCCAGCATGTCTGTTCTCTTCCTAACCTGTAGTACAACCCCCAGGCCAGCAGTTTGAAACTGACCTCTGTCTCCCTCTCTCCGTCAGCCCACTCCCAGCTAATTTCCTGGCGCTCACCACTTTCCCAACGGCGTGTGTCTGACAGCCAATTTTCACTGTGGCAGGGTACATCTATCTCCTGTTAGGCTGCATAGTAAAGGACCTGGTCAGAGGTGAGATCCCCCAGATACCACCACTCAGACTCACAACCAAGGACCCTCCACATCTTCATCAGACCTCTTTGGCCTCATAGGACTCTGGGGTCAGCTCTACTCTATGTCATTTATTCTGTGGGATCCAGGTCACAGCACAAATACCATACATAACTCAATCCTGTGTTAACCAGCTATGCTGAAACCAAGCTGTTAGCTGGACGATATTGTCAGAGTAACCTGGTTTTCATTATCTAATGACAATAAGATTGTTAACATTACAAAACTAAAACAAGATTGATTCAATTATAATAGCTAAACAGACATTCACGAGTTTAAGGACCAGACACGAAATGGGTTTAGGATATTTATTGAGGAAATTGAATGGATGGGGGAATGAGGATTCAATGGGGAAATGAGAATGGACCAGACAAAGCCAAGGGCTGCAGATGAAGGAGGGGTTGACTCTGTAGGGTTTGGCTTGGAGTCTCAGATAGACATCACTGTCGAGCCATGGTAGTTAGGCTGCTGTGGTGAAGGTGAAGGCAACCCCCCCCCCCACCAAAAGCTCCTTGACACAACCTAAGTGAAAGGAGGAGGGATGCGACACAAAACAGAGAGGAGGAACGACTGTTTGGTCAGGTTTAAGTAGGGTGGGAGTGGTAATTAAAGAGAGTAAGAACAGGTGTTGAGGCTGATTAGCAGTTAGTAGCAGCTGGAGCTTGTTTGACGAGTTACGTTTGAGGCAACTAGTAACAGTAAGTGTTGCAAACAGTAGTTGAGGCTGATTGGTTAGCAGCTGGTGCTCGTTGAGTTGCTAGGGAGCTGCGTTCAAGGCAGCTACAGTAGTTCATTGTTAAGTTCAAATCTGGTCCTTTCTTCTGAATTTTTGTTCATCATTGACACCATAAACAGATCAAATTCAAATTAACAGATAAATGGTACTTCAAGGTCTAATTTTCATCATTTTGATATCGAGATATCGGCAAAACAGAGAAGAGAGTGCATGCTAAATCCTTTAGTTTGGGGCAGAGAGAGAGCAGTTTAAAGTATGAAACAGAAGATACATGTTGACAGCAGCATGAACACAACTCCCAGAGGCCCTCACTGACTAAAGGTGTTACCAGTGAGTTGTGTGTCAAAAAGGAGAGATGCCAGACCAAAATCACTTTTTAGCCTAATGCAAGGTGAGATAAATTGGTTGTATAAGTTTGAAAATCCTTTTTAGTAATTGTATGCAACCTTTTAGTGCAGGTCCTTGATTCATAAAACCTGCCATACTCTATACAGAGTGAACGTCAATTTATCTTTGAATACATTACAATGGAATAAGCTAGACAATTCTCTCTTCATTCTTCCAACTTCATTCTCAGTCAGTCCTCCTGTCCTCCAGCTACACTCAGCTCTCAGGGTAAAAGCAGTCATTGGATGTGACCCCCAGTTCACACATATTAGCGTCCTACTCAACCTCACTGGTCCGCACCTCAGCATCACCACGATTGGCACTGACTTCCTGGTTATCCAAGCACCCCTCTGTTACTCCAGGCATGACGTGTGCTGTCGCATAATCAGAGCGCTGTAGTGAGCTAACAGTACTGCTGCTGCTGCAGTACAACACAAACCAAGCTGTAAATAAAGGGCAATGGTCAGTTTACACTACAGCCTAACAACTCAAAGCAATCTAAGGATTTGTTGTTTCAATACTTTTATGTCTGTAGTCTTTGATCCTCTGTTATGATGATATAGGCCTATTCTTATGATGTGATGTGATGATGAATGCCTGATGATATAGTCAAATTGTTATGATGTGATGATATAGGCCTATTGTTATGAAGTAATGATATAGGCGTATTGTTATGACGTAACGATGTAGGCATATTGTTATGATGTGATGATGTAGGCCTATCGTTGTGCTGTGATGATGAAGGCCTATTGTTATGAAGTAATGATATAGGCATATTGTTATGATGTGATGATGTAGGCCTATTGTTGTGCTGTGACGATGAAGGCCTATTGTTATGATGTGATGTGACGATGTAGGCCTATTGTTGTGCTGTGATGATGAAGGCCTATTGTTGTGCTGTGATGATGAAGGCCTATTCTTATGATGTGATGATGAAGGCCTATTGTTATGATGTGATGATGAAGGCCTATTGTTATGCTGTGATGATGAAGGCCTATTGTTATGATGTGATGTGACGATGTAGGCCTATTGTTGTGCTGTGATGATGAAGGCCTATTGTTGTGCTGTGATGATGAAGGCCTATTCTTATGATGTGATGATGAAGGCCTATTGTTATGATGTGATGATGAAGGCCTATTGTTATGCTGTGATGATGAAGGCATATTGTTATGCTGTGATGATGAAGGCCTATTGTTATGAGGTGATGATGAAGGCCTATTGTTATGCTGTGATGATGAAGGCATATTGTTATGCTGTGATGATGAATGCCTATTGTTATGAGGTGACGATGAAGGCCTATTGTTGTGCTGTGATGATGAAGGCCTATTGTTATGCTGTGATGATGAAGGCATATTGTTATGCTGTGATGATGAAGGCCTATTGTTATGAGGTGATGATGAAGGCCTATTGTTATGCTGTGATGATGAAGGCCTATTGTTATGCTGTGATGATGAAGGCCTATTGTTATGATGTGATGATGAAGGCATATTGTTATGATGTGATGATGAAGGCCTATTGTTATGCTGTGATGATGAAGGTCTATTGTTATGCTGTGATGATGAAGGCCTATTGTTGTGCTGTGATGATGAAGGCCTATTGTTATGCTGTGATGATGAAGGCATATTGTTATGATGTGATGATGAAGGCCTATTGTTATGCTGTGATGATGAAGGCATATTGTTATGATGTGATGATGAAGGCCTATTGTTATGCTGTGATGATGAAGGCCTATTCTTATGATGTGATGATGAAGGCCTATTGTTATGCTGTGATGATTCGGGCCTGTTGGATGTCACAAATGAAAGTCCTAGAACAAACAGAGTCATGTAATTATCTGTCATATAATTCTGCAAAGATGAACTTAAGGTCAGTTAAATTAGGGAGACTCATGCTTGAGTTTGTATCTGATCGCTAGGACAGTGGGAAGACCAGATAACTTGGGCATTAAAAGTAGATCATAAAGTAATGAATACAGGAACACATTTCCCAAAAGAAGAGTTCCGTTATCATGGTGGCTACACACAGACACTGTAAATGAGTGTAAATATTTTCAGAATAAAGGGGACAAATCACGTTACATTTTTTTTTTGTCACATTAAGCATTTTTTTCCAATTAGTGATAGTAATTGGGGGGTGTGTGCAGGCAGCGCCCAGACACACAGAGGATAATCTGGCCTTTCTGTATTAGATGGGAAGTGGACCGTGAAAGTAATTGGTGAGTGTACCACAAATTGGATCTTAGTGTGATGTGGTTTTTATTCCTCTGAGGTAATATTTGCAAAGTGATTAGAACAATGCTGCTGCTGCAGATTTTCAATATGTTTTATTACATATGTGTAACATTTATGATCAAACGCTTAGCAGGTTTAGTAATCACTCAACTGTTTCCAAACTGTTTCCAATTAGAATTCAGATTAGACTGCTCTGAAATAAACTGGCAAATCAAGCATAACAAAAAGGGATGTCAGGGTTGTTTTACAAGGAATCCCACAGAGACTAAAAAGGCTTATTTCTGTACCAGGGGTTCCTGTTGGGGCCGTTCTAAAACAGGTTTGAACCATCAAACGCTGTGTGAGGACTTTACAAATAACATGATTAGAGACAGATTCATTAGGCGGTTTTACCGCGGTAACACTGTTGGGTAATGAGATGTGGTGCTGGAGCGGTAACCACCAGGGGTTTGATAAACCTGCCTGCCTCACACTGCTGTGACCCTGGGATAAAAAAAATGTTGAGACATTGGAATATCTGCAGCCGGCGGAACACCATGGAACACCAAGGAACACCATGGAACACAGAGAAACACCAAGGAACACAGAGAAACACCAAGGGACACAGAGACACACCAATGAACACCATGGAACACAGAGAAACACCAAGGAACACCAAGGAACACCAAGGAACACCAAGGAACACCATGGAACACAGAGAAACACCAAGGAACACCAAGGAACAACAAGGAACACCATGGAACACAGAGAAACACCAAGGAACACCATGGAACACAGAGAAACACCAAGGAACACCAAGGAACACCATGGAACACAGAGAAACACCAAGGAACACCAAGGATCACAGAGAAACACCAAGGAACACCAAGGAACACCATGGAACACAGAGAAACACCAAGGAACACCAAGGAACACCATGGAACACAGAGAAACACCAAGGAACACAGAGAAAAACCAAGGAACCTAGAGAAACACCATGGAACACCATGGAACACAGAAAAACACCAAGGAACACAGAAAAACACCAAGGAACACAGAGAAACACCAAGGAACACCAAGGAACACCAATGAACACAATGGAACACATAGGAACACCAAGGAACACAGAGAAACACCAAGGAACACCAATGAACACCAAGGAACACCAAGGAACACCATGGAACACAGAGGAACACCAAGGAACACAGAGAAACACCATGGAACACCATGAAACACCAAGGAACACCAAGGAACACAGAGAAACACCAAGGAACACAGAGAAACACCATGGAACACAGAGAAACACCATGGAACACAGAGAAACACCATGGAACCCAGAGAAACACCATGGAACACAGATAAACACCAAGGAACACAGAGAAACACCAAGGAACACAGAGAAACACCAAGGAACACAGAGAAACACCAAGGAACACAGAGAAACACCAAGGAACACAGAGAACACCAAGGAACACCAAGGAACACAGAGAAACCCCAAGGAACACATAGAAACACCAAGGAACACAGAGAAACACCAAGGAACACAGAGAAACACCAAGGAACACAGAGAAACACCAAGGAACACAGAGAAACACCAAGGAACACAGAGAAACACAGAGAAACACCAAGGAACACATAGAAACACCAAGGAACACAGAGAAACACCAAGGAACACAGAGAAACACCAAAGAACACTTAGGAACACCACAGGACCCCTCCAACTGATAAATGGTAGTTATCACCTCGGCAAACCAAACCATAGCCAGCAGACATGTCTGGCTGAATACTGAACAGCCATGTTCTGCTTAACAGAGTTTTCCCCCTCACAGAGAGGAGGTTGTGTTGTATCTGTATTGGGGTGTGGATGTCGTCTGGAGTAGAGCTGTTGAATAAGCAGGGAGCTTCAGAACATGAATGGGTCTCTGAGTTGAGAACTGAACTACAGACTCCACACAAGAAGATACTGTAGGTTTAAAGGATGAGATAATTAACCATTGCAGACATGTTTACTCTAATCTCCATCTTTCGTTGTTTTCAGTTCATCCCTAATCTTATTGCTGAGAGTGAATTGTTGCCTGTGGCTGTAAACCCCCTTCACTGACCTGCATTATGTTTCATGTTGACCCCAAGATATGGCACTGCACACACTGGCACTTAGGAGTAGATTATATTATATCCGCACTAGCCGACAACGGTGTAGCAGCTGTTCTGGTGTCGGAGATGGAAATGCATTAAAGTGGGTTTTCACCAACAAGAGAAGGGCACGCAACGAGGGCACGCAGAGAAATGTACAGGGGATTGTGGGAAGGTAAGCGCTGAGAACCCTGCTAGCTTAGCTGTAGAGCTCTGCTCTACTTTATGCAAATGGAGTGAAGCGTTGGAGCAAAGGGTTGTCAAGCGGAGGTGCTGCCTCTGGTCAAAAACCACTGTTACAGCTGTCAAAGCCCGACGTGGCTCCAGGCATTATTCCTAAAGCAGACATTGCCATTGGCTGCACAGAGTTGCATTAAGAAAAATCCCATGCAGACTTGTTTACAAGTCTGAACACTGGAATGTGAGATGTAATCTACACCTCAATTAGGCTAATAGAAATCCTCATTATTTAGTTGATTTAAGCGTCATTATTTCTACACTGAACAAAAATATAAACGCAACACGTAATTTGTTGGTCCCATGTTTCTTGAGCTGAAATAAAAGAACCCAGAAATGTTCCATAACCACAAACATTTACATCCCTGTTAGTGAGCATTTCTCATTTGCCAAGACAATCCATTCACCTGACAGGTGTGGCATATCAAGAAGCTGATTAAACAACATAATAATTACAAAGGTGCACCTTGTGCTGGGGACAATAAAAGGCCACTCTAAATGTGCAGTTTTGTCACACAATACAATGCCACAGAAGTCTCAAGTTTTGTGTGACCATGCGATTGGCATGCTGACTGCAGGAATGTCCACCAGAGCTGTTGCCAGAGAATTGACTGTTAATTTCTCTCCCATAAGTTGCCACCAACCTCGTCGTTTTGAGAATTTAGCAGTACATCCAACCGACCTCGAAACCGCAGACCACGTGTAACCATGCAAGCCCTGGACCTCCACTTCTGGCTTCTTCACCTGCGGGATCGTCTGAGACCAGCCACACGGACAGCTGATGAAACTGCGGAGTATTTCTGTCTGTATTAAAGCCCTTTTGTGGGGAAAAACTCATTCTGATTGGCTGGGCCTGGCTCCCCAGTGTGTGGGCCTGTGCCCTACCAGGCCCACCCATGGCTGCGTCCCTGCCCAGTCATGTGAAATCCATAGATAAGGGTCTAATTAATTAATTTAAAATGACTAATTTCCTTGAACTGTAACTCAGTAAAATCGATGAAATTGTTGCATGTGGTCTTTATATTTTTGTTCAGTATATATAATCTACACTTTCTCATTCTGAACTTCAACGCGTGTTGGATGGTTGTGGCTTTGTGACAGTGACCACACAAGCAGCTGTTCACTGATTTGACATCTCTAAAGCAGTTTGACCTCCGACACTGCCAAAACATCAGCTATGCGGGAGTTGGCTGTCACAGGTTAAAACTTGATCTGATTGAATCTAGGCCTTACCCACACACACAAACGCATGCACACACACACACACCCAAACACACGCACACATAAATACGTACCCACGTGCGCGCACACACACATGTACGCACACACACACACTCCACACACAGTAAAGCCTGGACATGCAAAGAGGGGGAAATGAGAAAACCCTTGACAGCATAAATTACTGGGTGGAAAAAGGTGAACGCTCTGTACATATATCAAGCCTTGTCTCCTGTCACACAGGGCAGAGAGAGACACAAAGGGAGGAGGAGGAGACTAGCAGAGAGAGAAAAAGAGCGGGACAGAGGATGAGCCAGAGGTAGGGAAAGAAAGGAAAATGAAGGTAGAGAGGGTGTACAGAATGTGGGAGACAGCCAGCTAGCACATAATGTTCTGAGAACCTTCTGTTTCTTAGAGCTTGGTGAAAGCATGGTTGTCCTATGGTTATTTTGCATCCAACCTTTCCACAGCGTTCTGAGGATGTTGCAGGATAGTTGCTTGACTTCCACTGTTGGTAGAGAGCATGGCACTTGAAAAGCCAGGGTTGTGGGTTCGATTCCAACGGGGAACCAGTACAAGAATGTATACGCTCACTACTCACTAAGTCACTCTGGATCAAAATGTGAAATGTAAAACAGACAGGGGAAGCCTCCAGTATTGGAGACAGTCTCAAGGCCAGTCAACAGGCAGGGGAAGCCTCCAGTATTGGAGACAGTCTCTCAGCCGGTCAACAGGCAGGGGAAGCCTCCAGTATTGGAGACAGTCTCTCGGCCGGTCAACAAGCAGGGGAAGCCTCCAGTATTGGAGACAGTCTCTCAGCCGGTCAACAGACATAGGAAGCCTCCAGTATTGGAGACAGTCTCTCAGCCGGTCCACAGACAGGGAAGCCTCCAGTATTGGAGACAGTCTCAAGGCCAGTCAACAGACAGGGGAAGCCTCCAGTATTAGAGACAGTCTCAAGGCCAGTCAACAGGCAGGGGAAGCCTCCAGTATTGGAGACAGTCTCAAGGCCAGTCAACAGGCAGGGGAAGCCTCCAGTATTGGAGACAGTCTCTCAGCCGGTCAACAGGCAGGGAAGCCTCCAGTATTGGAGACAGTCTCAAGGCCAGTCAACAGGCAGGGGAAGCCTCCAGTATTGGAGACAGTCTCAAGGCCAGTCAACAGGCAGGGGAAGCCTCCAGTATTGGAGACAGACTCAAGGCCAGTCAACAGGCAGGGGAAGCCTCCAGTATTGGAGACAGTCTCTCAGCCAGTTAGCAGGCAGGGGAAGCCTCCAGTATTAGAGACAGTCTCTCAGCCGGTCAACAGGCAGGGGAAGCCTCCAGTATTGGAGACAGTCTCGTGGCCAGTCAACAGGCAGGGGAAGCCTCCAGTATTGGATACAGTCTCAAGGCCAGTCAACAGGCAGGGGAAGCCTCCAGTATTGGATACAATCTCAAGGCCAGTCAACAGGCAGGGAAGCCTCCAGTATTGGAGACAGTCTCTCAGCCAGTCAACAGGCAGGGGAAGCCTCCAGTATTGGAGACAGTCTCTCAGCCAGTCAACAGGCAGGGGAAGCCTCCAGTATTGGAGACAGTCTCAAGGCCAGTCAACAGGCAGGGGAAGCCTCCAGTATTGGATACAGTCAGTATTGCCTCCCCATAACACTTTCATGGTAAACAAGAAGTAAAAATAGTGTTGGGCAGAAGAAGATAAAGAACCTGATGCTCTCCAGAGCAGAAGGGGTCTAGGGTGGTAGTTTGAGGAGCACTAGAACTATGTTAGGGAAGCTGTGTTTGGATCATTCTCCCAGAGCAGGGCTCAGCCAAGCATCATTAATCACAACAGGAACACCTAGAGCTTAGGCATTGCTTTGACAAAGCCCCAGATGAAACTGCACTGCAGCTCACCGTATAAAGAGACCCAAAATAATGATGCATCTCCCTAAATATATCCTTGCTCCCATCTCTCATTCTCCTTCTCCCTCTCCCCCCATCTCCCTCTCTTCACCACTCTCTCTCTCGGATCCTCTTAACGTTCCACCATCTCTTCGTGTTAATTTGCTGCTTCAGTGACACGCATCATTGAGGGAGTAGTTTCTAATAACCCCGCCAGCCCTCACGCAAAAGCCTTTGAGTGGTGCGCAGAGGTGTCACTCAAATTATCAACCATAATGGTGAAAAGGACATGTTTCTAAAGCCTGGCTTCCATGTGACATGACCGCAGTTTGATCAAAGCGTTCTCCTCCCGCCCTCTATTCCTCCACCTCTCCTCCTCTCTCTCCAGATATGAGCCCCTGTCCCTATTACGTCTCTGTGAGGCAGGAAGAGCACGTACTGGGCTGCTCTTTAGGCTTGAATCATTTCATTTCCCTGAGCGGCTTGCCGTAAAAAATGCAGAAAATAACATCTTGATTTCCAAGGATCTTGGCATGCAGCGGCCTCTTCAATGTCACCTTCTTATCACAATTTGTTATGTAGGGTTTTTCATTTTAGGGGGGCTGGAGGAGAGAGAGAGAGTTAGATTGTGATGTAGGGTTTTTCATTTTAGGGGGGCTGGAGGAGAGAGAGAGAGTTAGATTGTGATGTAGGGTTTTTCATTTTAGGGGGGCTGGAGGAGAGAGAGAGAGGGTTAGATTGTGATGTAGGGTTTTTCATTTTAGGGGGGCTGGTGGAGAATGAGAGGGTTAGAGGTATTTTTCTCTCTCTTCCTGACTGAAAGAGTCAAAGTAATTATTCATTGTTTTAGCGCCGTCAGGGATGATGTGTCTGACATTTCCTGTCTGCTGTTTTGTTGTTGCAGAGCCAGGCAGGGAGTAGAGGCAGTACAGGGGGGGAATGTCAGCCCCTGGCAGGAATAAACCTTCCTACTCTGGTTCCAAGAAAGGTATTCATACTGATCCAGGGAGGTATGGTGTGTGTGTCTACACGTGTGTATGAAGACCAGATTCTGGACATAAACAACTGAGCTTTGCGATGTGTGAGTGACAGATCCTTATATCCAAACGTACAAAGTAACAGTAATATATTTATTGATGTTTTATTGTAGAAGCAAATAGCTAGTCTACGCATTACCTTCCTGAAAGAAACATCTTCATTTGCTGAGAGGTTGACAAATGTACTAGCGCTACAGTGCCCAAAACCATACAGTGTGGAATTGCTGCATTCAACTTCCGAACCAGACATTTGTATCATATAAATTGGAGTTGGATGGCCCGATAATCTAGTTGTGTTTTTGATTCAAAAATCAGAAAGCAGATGCCTTGGTAATAAAGACAATTGTACAGACAGCTGCACCATCTGTTGTTCTGGGTGACCACAGTAATGAGAGGAGTTATGGGAGGAAAGCTGAAGTCCACAGCAGAGGAAATGGAAAACGTTACTCATCATAAACAGCCAGCTGCATAGAAACTCATCAACTCAACTGAGAAAGTGGGAAGTGAGATCCCAGTTTGAACCTTTTCCTACAGTGGCTAAATCAGGGTCACAGAGATTCTAGGTAGTTTAAAACAAATCTACTTTGAAACAAACGTATACACCTCACACACATGGTTATGGGCTTAAACAAACAAGACACCTGTACCGTGTCAGATTTCAAATGTATTACATTTTGAGTTTGCATCCAAATATTATATGTTATATACACTACCAGTCAATTCTCTTCGTCTTATTGGGGTCCTTTAGTAGTAGTTTCTTTGCAGCAATTTGACCACGAAGGCCTGATTCATGCAGTCTACTCTGAACAGTTGATGTTGAGATGTTTCTGTTACTTAAAATCTGTGAAGCATTTTTTGGGGGTTGGTATACAGAAGATAGAGCTATCTTCTGTATACCACCCCTACCTTGTCACAACACAATTGAATGGCTCAAACACATTAAGAAGGAAATAAATTCCACAAATTAACTGGTAACAAGGCACACTTGTTAATTGAAATGCATATCAAGTCAAGGGGTGGCTACTTTGAAGAATATTTAACACTTTTTTGGTTACTGCATGATTCTATATGTTATTTCATATTTTGGATGTCTTCACTATTATTCTACAATGTAGAAGAAGGGCACTATTGGTCATTGACTGCAGGAACAGGCTACGTCTTTATGTCTATTTGTATCTTACTGATGAACTGCCAGCATTTGGACCTCTATCAGTTGGGCTTAGCAGGATTCTGAAACTCAGCTCCATGTTAAGACATGACCCGCATTCCCTCTGGAAAAGCCACATCTGTATTCCTAGAATACCCCCTTGCTCTCTCTCTCTATTCTTCTCTCCCTCTCTCTCTATTTCTCTATTCTCTCTCTCTCTCTCTCTCTCTCTCTCTTTCTCTCTCTCTCGTTGGCACAGATGAGTGCGTGCTAAGGCTGTAGGTGTGTGTGTGTGAGTGAATGCAGTGACCTTGCTCGTAGCTGGGTGATTAACTGATTATGCCTTCAGAGAGGGGTGATATTCATGTTCAGGGGTCAGCCATTGTTCTCCTCACAATGGTGCTGCTGGGGACAGGGACACTACACGACTTCTAGGAAACATACAGTGTTGATATGGAACACTTATTTACTGGTTCAACGTCTTCACTTTGTAACAGTCTATCAACAAGGCAGGTCCTACAGGCTCTAGTTTTGTCACACCTGGACTACTGTTCAGTCGTGTGGTCAGGTGCCACAAAGCAGTAGAATCAGATTTAAAATAGAAATACACCTTATGGAACAGCGGGGACTGTAAAGCAACACAAACAAAGGCACAGACACATACACACAGACACATTATAACATGCGCACTATACACACACAATAACATACGCACTATACACACACAATAACATACGCACTATACACACACAATAACATACGCACTATACACACACAATAACATACGCACTATACACACACAATAACATACGCACTATACACACACAATAACATACGCACTATACACACACGTACACATGGATTTTGCGTTGTAGATATGTGGTATTGGAGTAGTGGCCTGAGGGCACACACTTAGTGTGTTGTGACATCTTTCTGAATGTATTGTAATGTTTTTATAATTGTGCCTTCATTTTTCCGAACGCCAGGAAGAGTAATGGGGATCCATAATAAATAGGAAAAAATGGACACATCAGTGGTGGTCGGTGCGGATTATGAGGAGGGAGGACGAGCATGGCCTTATTTCTATTACAGCCTGTAGGATGACTGTCGTTCAGTCGTAGTTGTTTCCTGTTCTGTGTTTTCACTTTTCAGGACTGTTTCGATTTTCATTTCTTACATTCACTTTGTTATTTTGCATTTTCGTGTTCTGTTACAATAAATAATCATGGACACTTACCACGTTGCGTTTTGGTCCGATCCTTCCTACTCCTCATCCGATGAAGACGAAGATCGTTACACCTCCCCTTCCTCCTCTGAGGAGCCTCCACTGACACACATATACTGTAATGACCTTGGGTTTACATTGGGTTTACATTGGGTTTACATTGGGTTTACCTTGGGTTTACATTGGGTTTACCTTGGGTTTACATTGGGTTTACATTGGGTTTACATTGGGTTTTTCTATTGACACAACATTCCATCTCACTGGAGGAGATGTCTTTATTACGACTACGAGGATATGACCAAGATGTAGACACAGGAGGCGGATATTACAGTTCTCAGTTAATTTATTATAAACACGGGGCAGGCAAATGGCAGGTCGAGGACAGGCAGAGGTTCGTAATCAAGTCAGAGTCAGGCAGGTACAGGACGGCAGGCAGGCCGGATAGTCAGAACTGGGAAAACTAGGAAACAGAACTTGAGAAACAGGAAGACGGGATAGCACGCTGGTAAGACCTGACAAGACAAGACGAACTGGCAACAGACAAACAGAGAACACAGGTATAAATACACAAGGGATAATGGGGAAGATGGGAGACACCTGGAGGGGGGTGGAGACAAGCACAAAGACAGATGAAACGGATCAGGGTGTGACAGTCTTGCTGCTTCACCTGGTGTTTTCTCACCATTATGTTCTGTGAGTGTGTGCATGTATGATGTGTGTTTGTGTGTATCAATGGTGTGTGTGTGTACAGTGTGTGTGTATGAATGGTGTGTGTGTGTATGGCGTGTTTTTTTTTGTGTGTGTGTGTGTGTGTGTGTGTGTGTGTGTGTGTGTGTGTGTGTGTGTGTGTGTGTGTGTATGGCGTGTTTTTGTGTATGTGTGTGTGTGTGTGTGTGTGTGTGTGTGTGTGTGTATGGCGTGTTTTTGTGTGTGTGTGTGTGTGTGTGTGTGTGTGTATTGTATATGGTGTGTGTGTGTGTGTATTGTGTATGGTGTGAGTGTGTGCGGTGTGTGTGTGTGTGTATTGTGTATGGTGTGAGTGTGTACGGTGTGTGTGTGTGTATTGTGTATGGTGTGTGTGTGTGTGTGTATGGTGTGTGTGTGTATGGTGTGTGTGTGTGTGTGTGTGTGTGTATGGTGTGTGTGTGTATTGTGTATGGTGTGTGTGTGTATTGTGTATGGTGTGAGTGTGTGTACGCTGTGGGTTTGTGTCATTCTTTCCCGTTGCCAGTCCATCGGTACTGGCAACAAAAGCTGGCCTTGATAAACCAAATGCATTCTCCTTTTCTAAAGGAGAGGAGTGGATGTGGAGAGAGAAATGCCTCTCTCTGACAGAGCACGATGGACGCATGCACTTACTGCACACACACGCATGCACACGTGTGGACACACCTCAGAGGGATTAATTGTCAGTGTAGTCACGGTCTGACAGAGCCTCTCATGTATGATTTCCAGAGACAGTCAGAGGCAGACAGACAGACAGGGAGACAGGGAGACACAAAAACAGACAGACAGACAGGCAGACAGGGGGACATAAAAACAAACAGACAGACAGGCAGACAGGGAGACATAAAAACAGACAGACAGACAGACAGGCAGACAGGGATACATAAAAACAGACAGACAGACAGACAGACAGACAGGCAGACAGGGATACATAAAAACAGACAGACAGACAGACAGACAGGGAGACATAAAAACAGACAGACAGACAGACAGGCAGACAGGGAGACAGAAATACGGACAGACAGACAGACAGACAGACAGACAGACAGACAGACAGACAGGCAGACAGGGAGACAGAAATACGGACAGACAGACAGACAGACAGACAGACAGGCAGACAGACAGACAGACAGACAGACAGACAGACAGACAGACAGACAGACAGACAGACAGACAGGCAGGCAGACAGACAGACAGACAGACAGACAGACAGGCAGACAGACAGACAGACAGACAGACAGACTTTATGCATGGATGCATGTGAACATTCCTCTACCTCTTTTGTCAAGAAGAAAAAGGTTGTACAGTACAGTGGATGCACCGTTGATCACATGAAAAACACTCACAGTAAAAATGCAGCCATTTACATGAAAAAGTGTGCAGGTGAGTTAACCTCTCACCATCATGTAACTCTCTATTCACATACAGTACTACAATCACCGGACAACAGGAGGTATGTGTATAATAGCTTGCACAACAGACTTGCACAAACACAGAGACCCTTATTTAGAGTCCCTGTGCTACTGCCTATCTAGTGCACATGAGGCTGCGGAGGGGAGGACGGCTCACAATAATGGCTGGCATGGAGTGAAAGGAATGGTATCAAACACCTGGAAACCATGGAAACCACTTGTTTGATGTGTTGGTTACCATTCCATGTACTCCCTTCCAGCCATTACTATGAGCCTGTCCTCCCTAATTAAGGTACCACCGGCTGCCTGTGACCTAGTGGTAGCCTGCATGCCCCCCTGTAATTAACGCAACGAGCAATTGTGCGGTGGTTTTGGGGCGTTGTGTCCCACTGTGTTCGTTAACACATCGTTAATCAGGGAGGTTTTCATTAAGCAGGTCATTCAGGATGGTGCTGAACAATTAAGGCGTGATTAAGAGATGTTAGTCAGCCTGTCCCCCTGGAAGGACACAATGAATGAGGAAGAAGAGATGGAGAGATGGTGGGAAGAGGCTCCATGGGTTTAGGGAAGAAAGAGGAACAGGGAGACAATTCAAAACTGACGTTGATAACTAAAGTGAGGGAAGATATACACACAGACATGGGCGCGGAAACATAACAAACACACACTCACTCATAACACAAACACATAAACACACACTCACAGACACATATCACAAACATGCACAGACACACAAAACACAACAAAAATACTCACACACTCACAGGCACATAACCTAAACACACACTCACATAACACAAACACACAATCATGCACAACAGGTTGTCACAGTCATGTACCAGTTATGTACAGAAACTGCTTTTATTTTGTTTCAAGGTCCTGTGGTATTCAGAAATATATATTTTCCAAGTCTTCATCAATATGTTTGTTCAATGTTTAGTTTCAAAAGTCTCAACACATTCTCTGTTCTCTGGAAGCCCATTGAACTACAGAACAATAACTCACATATTTTATTGGAATAAATCCTGTAGACAGAAATATCTTTCTCTCCATCAACATCCCTGCTCTCTAATGGCTGCTTTTGCAAAGCATAAAAGGAAAATATCTCCTTGGTGAGGGGGAGAGAGGATTGGTGAGGGGGAGAGAGGATTGGTAAAGGGGGAGAGAGGATTGGTGAGGGGGGGGAGGATTGGTAATGGGGGAGAGAGGATTGGTGAGGGGGAGAGAGGATTGGTAAAGGGGGAGAGAGGATTGGTAAAGGGGTAGAGAGGATTGGTGAGGGGGAGAGAGGATTGGTAAAGGGGGAGAGAGGATTGGTGAGGGGGAGAGAGGATTGGTAATGGGGGAGAGAGGACTGGTAATGGGGAGAGAGGATTGGTGAGAGGGAAGAGAGGATTGGTGAGAGAGGGAGGATCTGTGAGATGGAAAGAGGACTGGTGAGTGGGATAGAAGTGATGGTGAGGAGGAGAGAGGATTGGTGAGGGGGAGAGAGGATTGGTGAGGGGGAGAGAGGAATGCTGACGGGGAGAGAGGTTTGGTGACGGGGAGAGAGGTTTGGTGAGGGGGAGAGAGGTTTGGTGATGGGGAGAGAGGTTTGGTGAGGGGGAGAGAGGTTTGGTGAGGGGGAGAGAGGTTTGGTGAGGGGGAGAGAGGAATGGTGAGGGGGAGAGAAGTGATGGTGTGGGAGAGGGAGAAGTATTGGTGGGGGAGGGAGGATTGGTGAGGGGGAGATGATTGGTGAGGGGGAGAGAAGTGATGGTGATTTTTTATTTGAAAAAAATACATACAAATCTTTCTTTTTGCTGCTTGATCCACTAACAAAACGCGACTTCAAAGAGCGGGACTGTGGGTTTAGATTTAAGACCGCACTCTCACAGACATACTGTGCGAAGAGAACATGTTCTATTTAGGCTTGTACCTCGTTTGGGGAGGTATTGTCTGGGATGGGGGGATGGGGGGAGTGGGTGGGGGGGCAGGTTGAATTGTTCAGTTCTAATGTTGTCATTCTGTCTTATTAGTTTTTTTTCCAGTTTTTTTTCTGTACTTTTTCCAAACATTTACCACCGTACATTATTAATCTGAGACAAGTTATTCTGGGGGTTTTGGGCGCTCATTGCTTTTCCATTCTATGCTCTGATGACAGGGTTGAATAACGGGAATGCCCAGAGGGGCCGAAATAATGCGATCAAGTACATTTCTTGGAACACCAAAGGGGTTAACAACCCGGTGAAGCGTAAGAGGGTGTTGACACACTTAAATGGTTTGAATGCAAATATTGCATTTCTACAAGAGACTCACGTGAGGACTGGTGAGCATTTTAGGATGCGTAAGGACTGGGTTGGTCAAGTGTTCCACTCAAACTTTCATAGTAAATCAAGAGGTGCTGCTATTCTGGTTGATAAAGCTACTCCCTTTGTAGCTTCTGAGGTTATTGCTGATCCTAAGGGACGATACGTCATAGTAACCGGTGAACTGTTTTCTACCCCTCTTGTTTTGGTTAGTGTTTATGCTCCCAATTGGGATGACACAAGTTTCATTTCTTCCTTTCTGTCTGCTATTCCCAATTTAGATTCTCATTTGTTGATTTTAGGGGGGGATTTCAACTGTAAAATGTCCCCAGTTCTTGATAAGTCCTCACAAACAAATACAGGCCCATCTAAATGTGCCCTACTTATTCAATCCTTTCTTCAGAAATATGCTATGTTTGAGGCCTGGCGATTCCTACATCCTACAGATAGACAGTATTCCTTTTATTCTCATGTTCATCAACCATACTCCCGGATTGATTACTTATTTTTGGACAAAAAACTTCTGCCTAACCTTCGGCAGTGTACTTACGAGAGTATTGTTATCTCTGACCATTCACCATTAGTGCTTGAACTAGAGTTTCCCCAGCGACCTCCTATGTGTTATCAATGGCGTCTCAACCCCATTTTACTCTCAGATAAGGAGTTTGTCAATTTCATTTCTTCTGAAATCACCTTATTCCTAGAAACTAATTCAACACCAAGTATGTCCTGCTCTACCATATGGGAGTCTCTCAAAGCATACCTACGTGGCCAAATTATTTCTTATACAGCCAACCAAAACAGAGTTCGCTCCCAGCGACTTCGGGACCTGAGCGAGTCCATAGCCTCATTGGATGAGAAGTATGCTACGGATCCTTCCTCTGATCTGCATAAAGAGCGCCAACTACTCCAATCTGAATTTGATGAGCTTTCTACCAGGCAAGCTGAACATTTACTCTTGCGAGCTCGATACAAAGTCTATGAACAAGGCGACAAGGCCATTAAACTCCTTGCGCATCAGATCCGTAAATCTGAGGCCTCACGTTTAATCCCACAAATAAGGACCCCGTCTGGTGCCACCGCAGTTATACATAAAGAGATCAATTTGATGATCAATTTAAACAATTTTACTCTGCGCTATACACCTCTGAATCCCCTCAAGACCCTTGCTGATTGACTCCTTCTTTAATGGCTTGAATATGCCTTCAGTTGATACAGACTCCCATGACTGTCTAGAAGAAGAATTTACGCTTGAGGAGATTGCAACAGCAGTGTCCGCAATGAAAAGTGGTAAATCACCGGGTCCGGACGGTTTTCCAACCGAATTTTACAAGATGTTTTCTGATCGGCTTTGCCCATTCTTGTCTCGACTATTTGCAGAGTGCCTCAATACTTCAAAGCTACCGCCTAGTCTTTATCAGGCTTCAATTTCATTACTACTAAAGAAAAACAAAGACAGCCTGGAATGTGGATCCTATCGCCCAATCTCGCTTTTAAACTGTGATTACAAAATCCTAGCTAAGCTTTTAGCCATCCGTATGGAAGGCTTGCTGCACCAAGTAATACACTCTGACCAGACTGGCTTTGTGAGAAATAGGCATTTATTTTTCAATATTAGGCGCCTTATGAATATACTGTACTCCCCATATGAATATACTGTACTGTACTTGATGCCGAAAAAGCGTTTGACCGTGTTGAGTGGGATTACCTAACAGCTGCCCTTTATAGATTTGGCTTTGGCCCCAAATTCATTGCGTGGATAAAGATTCTTTATTTTTCCCCCATGGCTTCGGTACAGACTAATAACTTGTCCTCTGACTATTTTTCCTTGCACCGCGGATCCAGACAGGGTTGCCCACTCTCCCCCTTGTTGTTTGCTTTGGCAATCAAGCCTCTCGCCATAGCACTACGCTCTAATGATGCCATTCAAGGCATAATCAGGGCGGGCTGGGAGCAGAAAGTCTCGCTATATGCTGACGACCTCCTTTTGTTTATCTCCAACCCCGATACCTCATTGCCACGTGCCCTATCTGTTCTTAAAAAGTTTGGATCAATCTCAGGGTACAAGCTGAATCTAGGCAAGAGTGAGCTTTTTCCGGTAAACAATGCTGCTTTAAAGTGCTCTTTTACAAGTTCTCAGTTTAGGATTGTCCGGGATCAATTCACTTACTTGGGAGTAAAAGTGACAAGGAAATATTCAAATTTGTTTCAGGAAAACTTTGTTGCTCTAGCAGACAGATTGAAACAATCTTTTACTTTTTGGAATTCACTACCCCTTTCTCTTATCGGAAGGATTAATGTCATTAAAATGAATTTGTTGCCCAAATGTTTATATTTATTTCAATGTTTACCCATTGTTATTCCAAAATCTTTTTTTATTTCACTGGATCAAACATTCATGCATTTTATTTGGGATGGCAAGGTACCACGGATTGGTAGAAAACATTTACAGAAGCCTAGGTCATTGGGGGGTTTAGCTCTACCAAATTTTTAGACATACTACTTACTGGGCTGCAAATTTCAGAGCCGTTCTGTACTGGCTGCAGACTGATCCTACTGGCCCTAGACCACTCTGGGTCCAGATGGAGTCTGAATCGTGTAAACCTGCAGCACTTTCCTCTGTGCTGTGCTCGTCTCTCCCAGTGTCCCTAGGCAAAAGGTGTGTCAACCCAATTGTAAAGCAATCTCTTAAAATGTGGAATCAGTTCCGTTTAGCCTTTAGCCTCCGAGGCTTTTCTCTATCAGGCCCAATCAATCAGAACATTGTATTTCCTCCATCTTTGAATGATGGGTCTTTTTGCATTTGGCACTCACTAGGCCTCTCCTCGCTAGCCCAATTATTCTTTGATGATACATTTGCCTCTTTTTCTCAGCTGCAGGAAAAGTTCAATCTCCCCCAATCCCACTTTTTCCGCTATCTCCAGACTAACTTTGTCAGGGTTAACACACCTGGATTTCCCAATAGGCCTGCGAATACAGCTGTAGAGAGCATCTTGGAGCTGAACAAGCTTCCTAGGGGCGCAATTTCAGATGTATATGCAATCATTCATGACTTACAGAACCCTTCTTTGGTGCCTTTAAAGACTCGATGGGAAAAGGATTTGGGGGAGGAACTTGGGGAAGACGCCTGGGAATCTGTGCTGCACAGGGTGCACTCGTACTCTTTTAGCACTAGACACAGCCTCATTCAATTCAAGGTGGTTCACCGTATCCACTGGTCGGGGGCCAAACTTGGAAGAACATTCTCTGATTTTGATCCTACCTGTGTCAGATGTAAAGTGGAACCAGCCACACTGTTGCATATGTTTTGGGGCTGTCATAAACTGTCAGGTTTCTGGGAATTAATATTTAAATGTTTCTCTGATATACATGACACTGTTATAGATCCGTCTCCCCTTACAGCCCTCTTTGGAGTACTGCCCATGGGTACCCCCCTATCAAGAATCCAGTCGGACACTGTTGCATATACAACTCTTTTAGCTAGACGGCTAATACTACAGAACTGGAAGATGGCAGCTCCCCCATCTTATAAATATTGGGTGAGAGATGTGTTGTGCTCTCTGAAACTAGAAAAAATTCAATTCAATTCACGTGGGAACACCAAACTGTTTGATGACGCTTGGGCTCCATTCCGGTCTTACTTTAAACAGTCCATCCTCTGATGGCATTCCAATTAATACTAAAATAAGTCTGTGACTTAAGGGTTGGAGGAGCTTCTCTCTGTGTTTTTGCTGGGCGGGGCATTAAGGTCCATGTGCTTATTGATTGTGATCCGCAGATGCCTTGTTCATCTTGCCCAGGCAGAGACTGAAGTGTGAGCTTGTTTTACCCAGTTATTTTTACATTTTGTTCACGCCTACATGAATAATCATTTTATTTTTTTATCTTAAAGCATTGTACACTTTTTTTTTGGTCCAGTGGATTGTCGGTCTGTGGCCATGACTCTCTGTGAGTGGTTGCATTTCTCCACCCTTATCCCTTGACTGTTTACAGGAACAATGGTGAGGTGTTTGCCCTGTCCCTGTACTATAGATTGCCCTTTAACCTCTGTAGCCTTCTGCCTGGTGTGTTTAACTTGTCTAAAGTATGGTATCTTTAAAGCTATTTTTTTATTTGTATTTGTATTTGTATTTTTTTTTCTAGTTGAGTATATTATTTATATTGCTTTGTCTTGTCTGTGTGTGTGTGTGTGTAAAACTTAATAAACAGAGTAAAAAAAAAAGAAACACTAAACAGAAAATAACTACCCACAAATCCTAGTGGGAAAACAAGCTGCCTAGGTATGGTTCTCAATCAGAGACAACGATCGACAGCTGCCTTTGATTGGGAACCATACCAGGCCAAACACAGAAATACCAAACCTAGAACAAAAACATAGAATGCCCACCCCAACTCACGCCCTGACCAAACTAAAACAGAGACATAAAAAAGGAACTAAGGTCAGGACGTGACATTGAGAGGTGATGGTGAGGGGTTGGGAGAGGATTGATGAAGGGGACAGAAGATTTGTGAAGGGGAGAGAGGATTGGTGAAGGGGAGAGACGATTGGTGAAGGGGAGAGACGATTGGTGAATGTGAAAAGGAGATATTGGGATGAAGAAATGAGGAAATGAGCTATATGAAGAGCCAATCTCAGGTGAAGGTTACAGAGAGACAATAGCGCTCAGCAGTGAAAAATGTGCAGGCGAGAAAGGGAAAAGATCCTCTCAAGCTCTGTCATGTTGGGGAACATCGCTGCACAGCTATTTTCAGGTCTCTCCAGAGGTGTGACCCCCATAAATACCTTTCCCCCTTTCCTCTCTAGTCTACAGAGTGACTCTTGGAAAGCCCTTTGTTCCAATCGCTTCTTATGAGAAACCAATTGCCTTGTCGGATATATTATCGAATATATATGTTAAAAACACCTTGAGGATGGATCCTAAACAAAGTTTGCCGTGTTTCTGTCGATATTATGGAGCAAATTTTGAAAAAAGTTTGGCGTTAGTTGTAGCATTTTTCGGTCGATTTCTCAGCCAAGCATGATGAAGAAACGGGAGCTTTTTTGCCTAGGAGTCTCCTGAGTGAAAGCATCTGAAGTTCTTCAAAGGTAAATGATTTAATTTGGTTGCTTTTTTTATTTTCGTGAAAATGTTGCCTGCTGCCAGCAGAGCCTAGCATAGCATTATGCCATGATAAACTTACACAAATGCTTGTCTAGCGTTGGCTGTAACACATATTTTGAAAATCTGAGATGACAGTGTTGTTAACAAAAGGGTAAGCTTGTGTTTGAATATATTTATTTCATTTAATTTGCGATTTTCATGAATAGGAAAAGTTGCGTTATGCTAATGTCTTTGAGGCTATGATTACGCTCCCGGATACGGGTTTGCTCGTCGCAAGAGGTTAAAGAATATGATATCAGATCAGTTGTCATTTGAGACATTGTTACTGATGATAGGATGACAAACTGTATCTTGGAAAGTCTACACATTATAGTTATCAGATTCACATGGAATTGTTGTGCAATTTAAATGTTTAAATATGAAACTAGTTGTGAACAGAATCAATGTCATTTTATCTTCTAAATGAGAGAATTGGTTTTCATAAGTGAACTAGGCTCAACTCAGTGGCCCCGCCCATGTGAACAGACATTGGTTGTGAACTATGAAACACGGCCTTCTCTCACCACTATATAACGCTTTACAAGAAATGTTACATTGGTGTTCCCGAGGGCGTGAGGACGACGGTCCATACGTTAAAAGGGCTAATATCAAATTACAGAACTAAGCCAACTTCAGCATGAACTTAAAGAATGGCAACTTGGTATGAACTTTGAACTCTTATTCACTAAATAAGTGATACCTCCTAGCCGTTGAGTGAGCAGCAGCAGCTGTAAACGTGGGCTAGGAAAGGATGGACAAAGTATCTCTTCTACCAAACAAACGACGGTACGACAACGTACTTGTTCTACCACAAGACATATTCTTCAAAGGACAAGGGAGATCTCTGTTGGGCAACACGGCCTTCCATCTAAGACCAACCTATTGAAGCATCTCTCAGAGTAAATATTTATTGCGTTTTCCTTTTCCAAATGGGCGGTTATTTAGAATGCATAAGATTCTGTATTTACGATAGCATAGCTTTACAAGGTCCGATCAGAGACTAAATTCCTTTGTTCCTCAGTCTTCCTGCGCTTTCATTCAAAACCCAACACCCTTTCTTTGTGCAACCAGCCGTTATATCTGTTCCGTCCGCTAGGGATGCTTTCTTTTATGACATAATTAGTAATCAATGTATGACCCATGCTGTGTATGTGTAATTCTGTGTGATTTTTTTAGGTATTTAGTAAATAAATAATTAAACCAAATTTTGTATTGCTGATTCAACTTGTTAGCCAGGGTTTGTGAAGATAACCAAGAACTCTACGACTTCAGATGAGACTGAATAAGGTGACGATTAAGAATTGACCGCTATTGATGTAAAAGATTACCAGGTCTTTAAGGGTTTATTCAGAAGATAACAGCTCTTTAACCATTATTTTGTGGTGCCCCGACATTCTAGTTAATTACATTTACCTGATGAGTTCAATCAGGTAATATTAATTACAGAGAAATTATTTCATAGAATAGCATGTCATATCACTTAATCCGGCATAGCAAAGACACAAGAGTGCCAATGGCGTGAGGAGGTAAGGCAATAAATAGGCCATAGTAGCAAGTAATTACAATTTGAGCAAATTTACACTGGAGGGATAGATGTGCAGATGATGAGATGCATGTAGAAATACTGGTGTGCAAAAGAGCAGAGACTAAATAAAAACAATATGGGAATGAGGTAGGTAGATTGGATGGGCTATGTATAGATGGGCTATGTATAGCTGCTCAGATAGATGATATTTAAAGTTAGAGGAAAACTGGAATGGAAGGAGGCCAAAGGAGGTGTTGGCTTTGGGGATGATCAATGAGATACCTGCTGTAACTCGTGCCATGGGTGAGTGTGGTTATCTTGACGAGTGAGCTGAGATAAGGCAGAGCATTACCAAGCAAAGACTTATAGATGACCTGGAGCCAGTGGATCTGGCAACGAATATGTAGCGAGGGCCAGCCTATTTTCTACGTTGTAGAACTTTAGTGAAGACATCAAAACTATGAAATAACACACAGCCATCCTTTGCCTTAATTTCAGCTTTGCACACCCTTGGCATTCTCTCAACCAGCTTCATGAGGAATGTTTTTCCAACAATCTTGAAGGAGTTCCTACATTTTATGCTGATCACTTGTTGGCTGCTTTTCCTTCACTCTGCGGTCCAACTCTTCCCAAATCATCTCAATTGGGTTGAGGTCGGGTGATTGTGGAGGCCAGGTCATCTGATGCAGCACCTCATCACTCTCAAATAGCCCTTACACAACCTGGAGGTGAGACGCAATCTCAACTGCTCTCCGCTTTGCCCTCACCCACCTAGAAAAGAAGAATACATACGTATGTGAGATTGCTGTTCATTGACTACAGCTCTGCGTTCAACACCATTGTGCCCCCTGGGTCTAAACACCTCCCTCTGCAACTGGATCCTAGACTTCCTGATGGGCCGCCCCCAGGTGGTATGGGTAGGCAACATCACCTTAGCCACAGTGACCCTCAACACAGGGATCCCACAGGGGTGTGTGCTTAGTCCCTTCTTGTACTTCCTGTTCACCCATGACTGTGGGGCCACACACGACAGTGGTAGGCCTGATCACCAGCGACTATGAGTAAGCCACAGGCCGGTCCAAACACACGCGGCGCGCCTCTTCCCCCTCAGGAGGTTGAAAAATATTGGCATGAGCTCTCAGATCCTCAGAAACTTCTATAGTTGTACCAGTGAGAGCATTTTTACTCCCTTGACCACTGTCTGGTATGGCAACAGCTATGCCCTCAATCACATGGTGCTACAGAGGGTGATGTGGACAGCCCATTACATCACTGTCTGGTATGGCAACAGCACCGCCCTCGATCACATGGCGCTACAGAGGGTGAAGCAGACAGCCCATTACATCACTGCCTGGTATGGCAACAGCACCGCCCTTGATCACATGGCGCTACAGAGGGTGGTGCTGACAGCCCAGTACATCACTGGGGCTGAGCTCCCTGCCATCCAGAACATCTATATCAGGATGTGTGGTAGGAAGGCCTGGAAAATCGTTAAAGACTCCGACCACCAAAGCCATAGACTATTCTTCCTGCTTCTGCACAGCAAGCGGTAGCGGTGCATCAAGTCTGGCACCAACAGGCTCTTTAACAGCTTCTATCCCAAAGCAATACAATTGATAAATAGCTAACAAAATAGCTACACAGACTATCTGAGTTGACCTTGTATGCTCATTGCCCTTTTTATTTTTGTTTCTATGCCCACTCACAAGGCTCTACACACACAGACACACTGATACTACAACACACACAAAACACTCACTTACACATAATATGTACATACATTTATACTGACTCTACACACACACCCACTCACATACAAGCTGCTGCTACTCTGTTCATCTTATATTCTGATGCCTAGTCACCTTACCGCAAAACATATCTTCCTCCATCACTCCAGTATCCCTGAACATTGTAAATATGGTATTACTTAGAATTACTTTTTTTTATTTATTGATTATTATTGATTATTGCTTTGTTGGGTTTTGATTTTGCAAGAAAGGCATTTCACTGTCCTTGTGCATGTGACATTAAAACTTGGAGCGTGATCTTTATATTCTATCTACAGTATCTTTATACTCTATCTCCAGTATCTATATACTCTATCTACAGTATCTTTATACTCTATGTACAGTATCTATTTATTCTATCTACAGTATCTTTATACTCTATCTACAGTATCTTTATACTCTATCTACAGTGTTTTTATACTCTATCTCCTGTATCTATATACTCTATCTACAGTATCTTTATACTCTATGTACAGTATCTATATATTCTATCTACAGTATCTTTATACTCTATCTACAGCATCTTTATACTCTATCTACAGTGTCTATATACTCTATCTACAGTATCTTTATACTCTATGTACAGTATCTATATATTCTATCTACAGTATCTTTATACTCTATCTACAGCATCTTTATACTCTATCTACAGTGTCTATATACTCTATCAACAGTATCTAAACTCAGCAAAAGAAGAAACGTCTCTTTTTCAGGACCCTGTCTTTCAAAGATAATTCATAAAAACCGAAATAACTTCACAGATCTTCATTGTAAAGGGTTTAAACATTGTTTCCCTTGATTGTTCAATGAACCATAAACAATTGATGAACATGCACCTGTGGATAGGTCGTTAAGACACTAACAGCTTAAAGACGGTAGGCAATTAAGGTCACAGTTATGAAAATGTAGGACACTAAAGAGACCTTTCTACTGACTATGAAAAACACCAAAAGAAAGATGCCCAGGGTCCCTTCTCATATGTGTGAACGTGAGTTAGGCATGCTGCAAGGAGGCATGAGGACTGCAGATGTGGCCAGGGCAATAAATTACAATGTCCCTACTGTGAGACGTCTAAGACAGGGCTACTTGGAGACAGGACAGACAGCTGATCGTCCTCACAGTGACAGACCACGTGTAACAACACCTACACAGGATCGGTACATCTGAACATCACACCTGCGGGACAGGTACAGGATGGCAGCAACAATTGCCCGAGTTACAACAGGAACACACAATCAGTGCTCAGACTGTCCGCAATAGGCAGAGAGAGGCTGGACTTCGGGCTTGTAGGCCTGTTGTAAGACAGGTCCTCACTAGACATCACCGGCAACAACGTCGCCTATGGGCACAAACCCACCGTCGCTGGACTAGACAGGACTGGCAAAAAGTGCTCTTCACTGACGAGTCACGGTTTTGTCTCACCAGGGGTGATGGTCGGATTTGCGTTTATTGTCGAAGGAATGAGCGTTACACCGAGGCCTGTACTCTTGAGCAGGATCGATTTGGAGGTGCAGGGTCCGTCATGGTCTCGGGCGGTGTGTCACAGCATCATCGGACTGAGCTTGTTGTCATTGCAGGCTATCTCAACGATGTGTGTTACAGGGAAGACATCCTCCTCCCTCATGTGGAACCCTTCCTGCAGGCTCATCCTGACATGACCCTCCAGCATGGCAATGCCACCAGTCATACTGCTCGTTCTGTGCGTGATTTCCTGCAAGACAGGAATGTCAGTGTTCTGCCATGGCCAGCGAATAGCCCGGATCTCGATCACATTGAGCACATCTGGGACCTGTTGGATCAGAGGGTGAGGGCTAGGGCCATTCCCCCCAGAAATGTCTGGGAACTTGCAGGTGCCTTGGTGGAAGAGTGGGGTAACATCTCACAGCAAGAACTGGTCAATCTATTGCAGTCCATGAGGAGGCGATGCACTGCAGTACTTCATGCATCTGCTGGCCACACCAGATACTGACTGTTACTTCTGATTTTGACCCCCCCCCCCCCCCCCCCCCTTTGTTCAGGGACACATTATTCAATTTCTGTTAGTCACATGTCTGTGGAACGTGTTCAGTTTATGTCTCAGTTGTTGAATCTTGTTTTACAAATATTTACACATGTTAAGTATGCTGAAAATAAATGTTAGATTAGGTGTTTATTTTTTTGCTGAGTTTATATACTCTATCTACAGTATCTACTATATACTCTATCAACAATATCTATTATATCTACAGTGTATATATACACTGAGTGTATAAAACATTAGGAACACCTTCCAAATATAGAGTTTCGTCCCCCTTTGCCCTCAGAACACCCTCATTTCATCGGGTCATGGACTACAAGGTGTTGAAAGCGTTTCACAGGGATGCTGGCCGATGTTGACTCCAATGCTTCCCATAGTTGTGTCAAGTTGGCTGGGTGTCCTTTTCGTGGTGGACCATTCTTGATATCCACGGGAAACTGTTGGGCGTAAAAAACCCAGCAGCGTTGCAGTTCTTGACTCAAACCGGTGTGCCTGGAACCTACTATCATACCCCGTTCAAAGGCACTTAAATATTTTGTCTTTCCCATTGACCCTCTGAATGGCACACACACACAATCTATGTCTCAAATCCTTCTTTAACCGGTCTCCTCCCCTTCATCTACACTAATTGAAGTGGATTTAAAAGGTTACATAAATAAGAAAACATACTGTAGCTTTCACCTGGATTCACCTGGTCGGTCTTTGTCATGGAGAGAGCAGGTGTTCCTAATGTTCTGTGCACTCAGTGTATGTATCTACAGTATCTGTCTATCTATTACACTAGAAAGGTGAGTTCACAGTAGATCAGTGTAGCGAAATGTGGGGTGGGGGGTGAGCAATGCAGCCATAGACGAGTCCGTTGTAGAGGTAAGGAATGAGAGCTGTATAGAGTGAGATCAGTGTGGGTTGACACACTGTGGTGGTGCTGGCGGTTGTGGTACATTGGGCTGTTGGGGATGAAAATGGGACTGAATCTCAGCTGGCACCCAAAGCGGACAGACTTCTGTGGTAACCTGGGCAACTGCCACTGTCTACTGTCTCTGAGCTGAACCTCCCTTTGCAGAATGAATGGAGGGTGTGGTGAGTACTTCTAGTGTTTAGAGCGTTCTGGCGCACATGCATATGAGTGTGTGTGTGTACGAAAAGGTATGTGCTCACTACTGTAAGTCGCTATAGATAAAAGCGTCTGCTAAATGACTGAACTGTAAATGTGATGTGTGTGTGTGCGTGTGTGTGGGGGGGGGGGGGGGGGGTGCAAAAAGAATAAAGTAGGACACTGACGATAATTGATTTATCTTGTGAACTGATTGGGCTCAAAAGTGCAAATGTCATCTTTCATCATATATTAACAGAACAGAGCTAGTGAATCTGATACATAATTGATATCAGTTACATAAAGGGTTTGTATAATTATAACACATGGCCTTTAGACTGGCCCAAAATGTCTATAAAGATCTGCACACTGTTTCAATGAGGAGAGAGAAACCAATGTAGGAAGTCTGCTATGGCATATAGGAAGGGCCTGCCTGGCCATTAAGCACTGGTAACACTGCTTACTGCCCTAGCCATCATCATCCGTGCAGCCTGTCATTAAGATCCATTGATCCTCCCAAGACACCACACTCAACACGATGCTATGTTATAATGGGGGGGGATCACGCAAAACCATCTACTGTTTCACTGGAAGAGCAATCCATGGAAAGGGAAGCGGTGGAACATTTACAGTCATTTCCAAAAGTTTTGGGACAGTGACACATTTCTGTTGTGGTTTTGTCTCAGTACTCCAGCGCTATGGATTTGAAATCAAACAGTGACTACAAGGTTAAAGTGCAGACTGTCAGCTTTAATTTGAGAGTATTTTGATGTGGTGAACTGTTTAGAAAGTACTGCACTTTTTGTACATAGTTCCCCCATTTTACGGGACCAAAAATATTAGGACAAATTCACTTATAGGTGTATTAAAGTACACAAAGGTTCAGTATTTGGCCCCATATTCCAAGTACTCAATGATTACATCAAGTTTGTGACTCTACAAACTTGTTGAATATATTTGCTGTTTGTTTTGTTTGTGTTTCAGATAATTTTATGTCCCTTTTACTGTAAATACGAATATCATATTTTTCTAAACACTTTCACATTATTGTGAATGCTACCATAAATAAATCAGGAATAATGATGAATGAGAAAGTTACAGGCATAAATATCATACCCCCCAAAATGCTAACCTCCCTTGTTATTGTAATGGTGAGAGGTTAGCATGTCTCCAAAGCGCTGTACTTTCGAGCCAAAAAAACATAAAATGGGTTACAGTCCCATATATGTTTGGAGCTGACTGTATGTTCTATGCCATGGCCACTAGAATTATATTCTAACACAAACATCGCATGAGGTATAGAGAGGGAGATAGAAGGGAAAAAGAGTGAGGGAGACATGGAGCAGTAGGGAGAGAGAGAGAGAGAGAGATGGAGAGAGAGAGAGAGAGAGAGAGAGAGAGAGATAGAGAGAGAGAGAGATAGAGAGAAAGAGAGAAAGAGAGAGAGAGAGAGAGAGAGAGAGAGAGAGAGAGAGAGAGAGAGATGGAGAGAGAGAGGAAAAAGAGCGAGGGAGACATGGAGCAGGAGAGAGAGATGGAGAGAGATGAGGGATATATATATAGAGAGAAAGAGAGAGCAAAAGAGAAAGAGGAGAGGGAGAGAGCGGGAGAGAGAAATAGAGAGAAACGGTCCCGAAATGCTAATGTTCCCTGCTTGTCCCCGACAGCTGGCCGGTGCTGTTTGACATGTGTGATGAATGGTGTATCATTGGTACTGCTGCCCTCTCCACTAATGGCACCAGTACAGAGACAAAGGCAAGAGGAAAAACCCAGCAGCACCAGCAAAGGATGCTTCCTTCAATTAACACACCCCAGCAGCTCCCTTCCTCCTGCACACACACACACACACACACACACACACACACACACACACACACACACACACACACACACACACACACACACACACACACACACACACACACACACACACACACACACACACACACACACACACACACACACACACACACACACACACACACATCCTCACTGCAGTGTTGACGGGTATCTGCTGAGCACAGCTTATTTCCCTCTGCTCTGCTGTGTTTCTCTCCCCACTTGCCTCGAGTCACCCGCGTCTCACATGTGGCAATTACTACAGACACATGGAGGTGTAGAGGCTTTTTAGGGTGTGGAGAGGCAAGACACAGAAGAAAAACAGAGCACTCAAGTGACAGGTGAAAAATGAGGGGAAAAGGAAACATAGAAAAACAACCAGGGAAAGGATGGGGAAAGAGGAGAAAGATGCTTAGTTGGCAAAGAATGGGGCATTCAGTACTCGCCCTGCCCCCGGGCTGGGGGTGCTTGGGGCTGAGGCTGGGGCTGTTTGGGGCTGAGGCTGGGGCTGTTTGAGGCTGTTTGGGGCTGGGGCTTTTTGGAGCTGAGGCTGTTTGGAGCTGAGGCTGTTTGGGGCTGAGGCTGTTTGGGGCTGAGGCTGGGGCTGCTTGGGACTGAGGCGGGGCTGTTTGGGCCTGAGGCTGCTTGGGACTGAGGCGCGGCTGTTTGCGGCTGAGGCTGTATGGGGCTGGGGCTGTTTGGGATTGGGGCTCTTTGGAGCTGAGGCTGTTTGGGGCTTGGGCTCTTTGGGGTTGAGGCTGTTTGGAGCTGAGGCTGTTTGGGGCTGAGGCTGTTTGGGGCTGAGGCTGGGGCTGTTTGGGCCTGAGGCTGCTTGGGACTGAGGCGCGGCCGTTTGCGGCTGAGGCTGTATGGGGCTGAGGCTGTTTGGGGCTGAGGCTGGGGCTGTTTGGGGCTGTTTGGGGCTGTTTGGAGCTGATGATGGGGCTGTTTGGGGCTGAGGCTGGGGCTGTTTGGGGCAGAGGCGGGGCTGGGGCGGGGCTGAGGCTGTTTGGGGCTGAGGATGGGGCTGTTTGGGGCTGAGGCGGGGCTGTTTGGGGCTGAGGATGGGGCTGTTTGGGGCTGAGGATGGGGCTGTTTGGGGCTGAGGCGGGGCTGTTTGGGGCTGAGGATGGGGCTGTTTGGGGCTGAGGATGGGGCTGTTTGGGGTTGAGGCGGGGCTGAGGCTGTTTGGGGCTGATAATGGGGCTGTTTGGGGCTGAGGATGGGGGCAGTTTGGGGCTGAGGCGGGGCTGTTTGGGGCTGAGGATGGGGATGTTTGGGGCTGAGGCGGGGCTGTTTGGGGCTGAGGATGGAGCTGCTTGGGGCTGAGGATGGAGCTCTTTGGGGCTGAGGATGGAGCTGCTTGGGGCTGAGGATGGAGCTGCTTGTGGCTGAGGATGGAGCTGTTTGGGGCTGAGGCTGGGGCTGTTTGGGGCTGAGGCTGGAGCTCTTTGGGGCTGAGGCTGGAGCTGTTTGGGGCTGAGGATGGGGCTGTTTGGGGGCTGATGATGGAGCTGTTTGGGAATGAGGATGGGGCTATTTGGGGCTGAGGATGGGGCTGAGGTGTGAAATAGTGAACAGTCTCTGTGTCACCACCACTGAAGAATTGATTGATTGCTGAGCCTTTGCCATAAGTATTAGTGTAAATATTATCTCACGCTATACCCTTTTCCCCTCTCACGCTCCTCCTCCTCTCTGCTTCAATCATTCACATTGATCAGAGAGCGAGAGAGAGAGAGAGCGAGATAGAGAGAGAGAGAGAGAGAGAGAGAGAGAGAGAGAGAGAGAGAGAGAGAGAGAGAGAGAGAGAGGACGTATTCACCCTGCACACCCTAATAGGCAAACAACCAAGCCAAAACAAAGGCCAAGTCTTCCCTTGCTTTGTGCTTTCACCCAATTTGGCATGAGGGTCTGCTATACAAATTGATGGAAAGTGGGATGCAGCTTGAGCCCCACCCTCTTCAACATATTTACATTTGAAGTTGGAAGTTTACATCCACCTTAGCCAAATACATTTAAACTCAGTTTTTCACAATTCCTGACATTTAATCCTAGTAAAAATTCCCTGTCTTAGGTCAGTTAGGATCACCACTTAATTTTAAGAATGTAAAATGTCCGATTTATAGTAGAGAGAATGGTTTATTTCAGCTTTTATTTCTTTCATCACATTCCCAGTGGGTCAGAAGTTTACATACACTCAATTAGTATTTGGTAGCATTGCCTTTAAATTGTTTAACTTGGGTCAAACTTTTTGGGCAGCCTTCCACAAGCTTCCCAGAATAAGTTGGGTGAATTTTGGCCCATTCCTCCTGACAGAGCTGGTGTAACTGAGTCAGGTTTGTATGCCTCCTTGCTCTTACACGCTTTTTCAGTTCTGCCCACAAATATTTTATAGGATTGAGGTCAGGGCTTTGTGATGGCCACTCCAATACTTTGATTTGGTTGTCCTTAAGCCATTTTGCCACAACTTTGGAAGTATGCTTAGGGTCATTTTCCATTTGGAAGACCCATTTGCGACCAAGCTTTAACTTCCTGACTGATGTCTTGAGTTGTTGCTTCAGTATATCCACATAATTTTCGTACCTCATGATGCCATCTATTTTGTGAAGTGCACCAGTCCCTCCTGAGGCAAATCACACACACAACATGATGCTGCCACCCCCATGCTTCACGATTGGAATGGTGTTCTTCGGATTGCAAGCCTCCCCCTTTTTCCTCCTAACATAATGATGATCATTATGGCCAAACAGTTCTATTTTTGTTTCATCAGACCAGAGGATATTTCTCCAAAAAGTACGATCTTTGTCCCCATGTGCAGTTGCAAACCGTAGTCTAGCTTTTTTTATGGTAGTTTTGGAGCAGTGGCTTCTTCCTTGCTGAGCGTCTTTTCAGGTTATGTTGATATAGGATTAGTTTTACTGTGGATATAGATACTTTTGTACCTGTTTCCTCCAGCATCTTCACAAGGTCCTTTGCTGTTGTTCTGGGATTGATTTGCACTTTTGTCACCAAAGTACGTTCATCTCTAAGAGACAGAACGCGTTTCCTTCCAGAGTGTGTGGTGTTTATACTTGCATACTATTGTTTGTACAGATGAACATGGTACCTTCAGGCATTTGGAAATTGCTCCCAAGGAACCAGACTTGTGGAGGTCTACAATTTTTTTCATGATGTCTTGGCTGATTTCTTTTGATTTTCTCATTATCTCAAGAAAAGAGGCACTGAGTTTGAAGGTAAGCTTTGAAATACATCCACATGTACACCTCCAATTGACTCAAATGATGTCAATTAGCCTAACAGAAGCTTCTAAAGCCATGACATCATTTTGTGGAATATTCTAAGCTGTTTAAAGGCACAGTCAAGTTAGTGTATGTAAACTTCTGACCCACTGGAGTTGTGATACAGTGAATTATAAGTGAAATAATCTGTCTGTAAACAACTGTTGGAAAAATTACTTGTGTCATGCACAAAGTACATGTCCTAACCGACTTGCCAAAACTATAGTTTGTCAACAAGAAATGTGTGGAGTGGTTGAAAAACAAGTTTTAATGACTCCAACCTAAGTGTATGTAAACTTCTGACTTAAACTGTATCAACGAATTGGCGAGGGCACTAGAACAGTCTGCAGCACCCGGCCTCGCCCTACTAGAGTCTGAAGTCAAATGTCTACTGATTATCTGGTGCTTCTGTCCCCAACCAAGGAGGGCATACAGCAGCACCTAGATCTTCTGTAAAGATTCTGTCAGACCTGGGGCCTGACAGTAAATCTCTGTAAAACAAAAATAATGGTGTTCCAAAAAAGGTCCAGTTGCCAGGACCGCAAATACAAATTCCATCTAGACACCGTTGCCCTAGAGCACACAAATAACTATACATACCTCTGCCTAAACATCAGCGCCACAGGTAATTTCCACATTAATATCTGGCTAAAAATACTTGAATCAGTTATAGAACCCATTTGCCCTTTATGGTTGTGAGGTCTGGGGTCCGCTCACCAACCAAGATTTCACAAAATGGGCTAAACACCAAATTGAGACTATGCATGCAGAATTCGGCAAAAATATCCTCAGTGTACAACGTAAAACACAAATGCATGCAGAGCAGACTTAGGCCAATACCCACTAATTATCAAAATCCAGAAAAGAGTGGTTCAATTCTACAACCACCTAAAAGTAAGCGATTCCCAACCCTTCCATTACAAAGCCATCACCTACAGAGAAATGAACCTGGAGAAGAGTCCCCTAAGCAAGCTGGTCCTGGGGCTCTGTTCACAAACACAAACAGACCCCACAGAGCCCCAGGACAGCAATACAATTAGACCCAACCAAATCATGAAAAAAAATATAATTACTTGACACATTGGAAAGAATTTACAAAAAAACTGAGCAAACTAGAATGCTATTTGGCCTTAAACAGAGTACACAGTGGCAGAATATCTGACCACTGTGACTGACCCAAATTTAAGGAAAGCTTTGATTATGTATAGACTCAGTGAGCATAGCCTTGCTATTGAGAAAGTCCACTATAGCCTGACTTCTCGAGAGCCAGGTCTGCCAATGTGCACACTGCCCACAAAATGAGGTGGAAACTGAGTTGCACTTCCTAACCTCCTGGCAAATGTATGACCATATTAGAGACACATATTTCCCACAGATTACACAGATCCACAAAGAATTCAAAAACAATCCCAATTTTGATTAACTCCCATATCTACTAGTTAAATACCACAGTGTGACATCACTGCAGCAAGATTTGTGACCTGTTGCCACAAGAAAAGGGCCACCAGTGAAGAACAAACATCATTGTAAATATTTATTTTCCCTTTTCTACTTTAACTATTTGCACATTGTTACAACGCTGTATATAGACATAATATGACATTTGAAATGTCTTTATTCTTTTGGAACTTCTGTGAGTGTAATGTTTACTGTTAATTTTTGTTGTTTATTTCACTATTGTTTAATTTCTACTTCACTTGCTTTGGCAATGTTAACATATGTTTCCCATACCAATAAAGCCCTTGAATTGAATTGAATTGAGGGAGAATCAGAGAGAGCAAGAGAGACAGAGAGATACAGAGAGAGAATAATATAACATTTGAAATGTCTATATTTTTTAAAAACTTTTGTGAGTGTAATGTTTACTAATGTTTCTCTTGTTTTTCCCTTTTGTTTGTTTATTTCACTTGCTTTGGCAATGTAAACATATGTTTCCCATGCCAATAAATCCTTTAAATTGTATTGAGAGGGAAAAAGAGAGCATTGAGAGGGTGAGTAGTGATTTAGGGAGTTTTAGGGAATGGCAAAAGTAACTTTTTTGTAACTTACTTTCTCTTTCAAACACATACTTGTAGGTGTGTTTTTTTAGAGGAGAGTGGGGAGCTATTTGGATTGTCTATTCCTCAAGCTGTTGGCTGGAAACACCCCTTATAGGGTTGAGGTACCCATATACTTGCCTGTTTTAAAATTCCAGACATAGAGAATTCAGAACAGAGAGGAAGAGAGTCAGAAAGGAGGAGAACGGGTGAGGGGGGGACAAGAGTGAGAGCGAGGGAGAGAAATGTAGAGAGAGCAGAAAAATATTAACATGAATAATTTCTGTCATTTAGGTGGTGTGGAGAGAGGGAATGGGATAATGAAATTATTTAACAAACTATAACAGCCTTTTATTGGTTTTTAATTACATGAGTCATCGTTCCTTAATGCCATCAGACTGGCTGGCTTTCACATTACAAATTGGACGGAGGTCCGTCTACACTAAGGAGAACATCACACAAACCAGCCTGTAAGAACACATATACAGAACATACCAAATGATGGGACAGTGTAACCTAACATTCAGATGAGACATTAGCTTAATACAGTAACAGAAAACTAAGTTGCAATAATGGACTTGTTAAGGAGACTGTTTGGACGAGTTTTCCCTCCAATCGGTTATCAATGCCTCGTTCTGCAACCTTTGCTGACTCTATTTGGTCACATCTCGGTGTTCAAAAAGTAAAAACGATAAAAGGCAGTATCTGAGCCACAGTTCTATGTCTTTTAAGTTAAGTGTTAATCAAAGCGAGTGTGACTGTCTCAATGATTTGATGGATTTGTCTGGAATGTTGATTGCTTTGACATAGAAAAGCACAGCTGAGTCAGGCACCCTCTCGCAAACACATACAGCACACACACACACACACACACACACACACACACACACACACACACACACACACACACACACACACACACACACACACACACACACACACACACACACACACACACACACACACACACACACACACACACACACACACACACACACAAACACAAACATCACGGAAGGAAAACACCAATAACGACACTATTCTTATAGAGACTTCAGAGTTTTTCTCTTTCTCTTGGAACAAAATATGTCCAGAAAGCCATACTCAAGATGACAAACAATGTAAAAATGGTACAGAAACTTTCCAGCTGAGTTTGAACGATACTGATATTGTGTATAACACCTTGTCAATCAACAGAGTGAAAGGCAAGGGTTCACATTTGTTTTAATATTTTATTTGTTGGTAGTGATCCAGGTACAAGGAAAGAAAATAACTTTGATTTATCTTACAGGACATGGGGTTGGGACTTGTAAAAGTTTTCTTGTTCTTGGACAAGGACATGCAAGTGAATACAGAAGGTTGTTTACAGGAAAGATATGAGAATGTATAAATTGCATTGGAGAGAGGGTATCACCTTGCCCCGCACTGTAAAGAAAGACAACTTCCTATTTTTGCCTTTCTTTAATCCTCTTTTTTTGCAAAAAGGCAACACACAGATCCAACAATACTGAGAAAAGTAACAAAAGAGAGGGAAAGTACTTCTCAACCTCCCAAAAAAGAACATTTGTATCTATTGTCGTATCAAGCAAATGAGGAACATATCGCTGTTTGTGTTTGGAAAAGGTTTTAGTTTCTTTTGTTTTGAGATGAGAAGAAGCAGAGTAGATAACATGCAGGACCGAGTGACTCGGGTATCTCTGACAACTCAGTATTGCACCTGGAGAGACCATCAAGTCCTTTTGGCCTAGCTCAGGGATGGGCAACTCCAGTCCTCAGGGGGCCTGATTGGTGTCACACTTTTGCCTCAGCCCCCACTAACACACCGGACTCCAATGATCAACCAATCATGACCTTCAGTTTTGAATGCAATTATTTTCATCAGCTGTGTTTGCTAGGGATGGGGACAAAGTGTGACAGCACCCGGCCCCTGAGGACTGGAGTTGCCCATCCCCGGGCCTTCTCCAACAGAAAAAAAAATACTTTTTTTTTAATATTCCACAAATCTTTATGCATATTTCACAATATACCTTTTTATTCTCATTTTAATAAATACAAAACAACAACACAGTGATTTAAAGGAAAACCATGAGTATTAAAAAGACAAAAACGCATTAGACATTAGAAATATCGATATTAATTTGGTATGTTCTGTTACTGACATCTTGCCTTAAGGTGGATGGACCAGCACGTTAAACTTGGAATTAAAACCACTGATAAAAAAAAATGAAACAGGACAGCATCGTACATAAAAGAGGGATATCTTTCAGCAATGAAACTGGAATGAAATAACTGAGTGGAGATGCATATGAATATATACACATATTTACACACATACATGAACACCGCCAGAATGTAAAATAACCTGAGATACTCCTTGCACCTCATTTCCAGAACACTGGCCACTAGGTTGATGATATGATATGACAGTGACATAAACGTGACAGTACAACAGCATATCTGACAACGCCTTCAGTTTCCTTTCCAACTCTCCTTTTATCAACACTAAGCAGTACTAAAGAAGACACAAAAGAAACACTGAACCAGTAAAACTGTGAACGTTGATTTTGAAAACATTATTAAGCAGTACTTTTAAGTCCATAAAAGGCACACAAAGAAACAGGCTTTAAAAAAAAGGATAAGAACATTGTTTGAAAAGATACAAATTGAACATCTGAGGCTGAATAGTCCCATGCGGCCAGCAGAAGGAACACGTGTTGTGACTGTTAGGCAGATAGAAAGTAGTGGTCTATGCTGTAGAGACAGAGGCAGTGGGATCTGCTACTGCAGGTGGCTCTTCTCCATTCTGACTGTACTCAACCTAACTTCCTCTCCACTATCTGATGCATTCTGGGAATTTGAGTCCCAATAGGGAGTCTAGTTAGTGCCCTATTGTATGCTAATCAGAACACAGTACCATACTTCAGGGTAGGGACTGCAGTGCTCCGACTGAAACAGATACAAAACAGGTCACTGTGTTGTTTTCCATGGGATGCCATGGATGTGGAGTACATTGAGTGCTCTAAATTAAGCAAACATAATTTAAAATGGATGACAAAATAAAATGTTGACTTTTGGACAAAAAAAAGGACCTATCCTAAATCTTATTTCCTGGCTATAGAGAAATCCTTTAGTATCAATGTTAGTTATTTCTACAACTGGGTTCAACCCAATCCAGAGTTTATCAAAAGGAAGGGATGATCAAAAGGAAGTCCTTTGTCAGTGTTAGATTATAGATTAGACCTTCTGAACCATGGCTTTGAGGCTCTTCATAGTGTATTTCAAGTGCTGTGGCTTCAGATTATACAAACGGATTATACAAATGATCTTCGGATGAAAACAAAAACTCTAGAATTCAATGAAAATAGAATCAAAGAAGATGAGATGAAGATAGAATCAAAGAAGATGAGATGAAGATAGAATCAAAGAAGATGAGATGAAGATAGAATCAAATAAATTGTGTTCAAACGCTGGAATGAAGATGAGGGCCCAGCTAGACGTCCATTGTGGATGTGTTATGTTCTGAAAACAAGACAATGCTTGGACAGCCTCACAACTGCCAGCTCTAACAAGTCTATATCAGCCAATTTGTAGGACTATACGGTTTACAATAGAATCAGATTATGTAGGATCGAAGCTAATCCAATAATCAACTCATATTTAGAGGAGAGACAAGTCATCATCTTGCTCATAGCCTCTGTACACATTGAACAAGCCCCCCCCCTCTCTGCCTCTTCTCTGGCCCCCTACCTCAAAGACACTAACAAACCCCATCTTCTTTCTGATTAGTCCTAACTTGGGAATGGGCATCCATTTAGTTGCTGTCCATAAGCAACCCCTCACTCTTTAATATCTCTCTGTACATTAGTATATAATTTCTCATCTTTCTACAGAAACTCCTCTTCAAATGTTGGTCCTTTTCTTCCTGTCAGTAGGAGCTATGCTTTTGTGCTTATCACCAAAAATCACAGTGCAAAAAAACAATAATTAATCATAATAATTATAATAATGAATCAATGATAGCTATTAACAAATGATGGATTATAAAACAATTATTTTATGGCACAACAGCCTATCAATTCAAATATAATACAAATGACTAGATATAACCAAGAGGACGCTAAAACTGAAGTAGGCTTGCATAGCAATGCAACAACAACGTAAATAATCTATTTACAGGAAACAAGATTCCATTTTTTCCCCAAGTAAGGTTATTTTGAAAATGAGTTTTCTCATATAGACGTTTTACCTGTTTTGTTTAGTTGCTATTGTCTGACTGAAAAAAATATAAAGTTGGGCGGTGAGAAATAATTTAGTTGAGGACAACAACATAGTGGGATGTACAGTATGTATGTCTGTGTTTATACATCACATTTACAGTTCTGTTATGGTGGTCATCATCGTCATCTTCCTGCTCCTCTCCTCTGATAATACAAAGAAGGACAAAGGTCATTACACCAACAGGCGAGGCGTAATTCTGATGAGGACGACGAGGCTTTACTCCAGTTCAGTTCAGATCCTACTGCAGACAGGTCACTCTGTGAGAGAGACAGAGAGAACAGCAATGTCAGGACAAAGCCATATCTTTGTCAAAATGCTATACATTAAATCAATATAGTTACCTATAGTATCACAACGCCTTTTTGCAATAAGATGGTAAACAAGAATGGTGTAATACGTACATAACTCGCCCGCGTAATGTCCAGGTCCGTTGGTCCCCAGGTAGTCGCTGTGGTCTGTGGCAGCCCGTTGGTGTGGCCCTCGAGGCCCCTCTCCCTTGCGTGGCCCCGTGGAGCCCTTGGAGGAGGCTGTCCCAGAGGAGCTGTGGCCCCCGGGGGAGGGGAACGAGGGTTTACTGTAGGGGGGCAGGCACCCTGCTTCTGGACAAACACACAGAGGGAAACAATTCATATTGTCACTACTAACCCTGATTGTAGTCGGGAAGTTGACACTTTTTTATTTTAATTGAACCTTTATTTTACCAGGCAGGTCAATTAAGAACACATTCTGATAATACGTGCATTGCAAGAAGATAAAGGGGTCCTGTGGGGCTGGGGGCGTGAATACATTCTCATTCACTGAAATGACATGGAGAGGGGCAACAAAAGGATAGAGCGTTTTACAACATGGTGGTTTATAGATTCATTATGGGGCTAGGTATGTGTTTGGGCAGGTGCAGGTGGATAGGCGGGGTGGTGGTGGTTGCAGAAGGTGCTACAGTGAGACAGAGAGTCTGTTGGCAGACCTCCCTTCTAATGACATCTGCAGTGTGCTGGTGCCAGCAGGCAGTGTGGGCTCACACATGGGTCCCTCAGCTAACACCCCTTTGAAGGGGAGTAAGGCAACTACAGAGGGGTTAGTGTCTGCTGTGACATACCCTGCTACAGGTCAGTATATTGTAGCTCTGACCTACTGTGACATACCCTGCTACAGGTCAGTATATTGTAGCTCTGACCTACTGTGGCATCCCCTGCTACAGGTCAGTATATTGTAGCTCTGACCTACTGTGACATACCCTGCTACAGGTCAGTATATTGTAGCTCTAACCTACTGTGACATACCCTGCTACAGGTCAGTATATTGTAGCTCTAACCTACTGTGACATACCCTGCTACAGGTCAGTATATTGTAGCTCTAACCTACTGTGACATACCCTGCTACAGGTCAGTATATTGTAGCTCTGACCTACTGTGACATACCCTGCTACAGGTCACTATATTGTAGCTCTGACCTACTGTGACATACCCTGCTACAGGTCAGTATATTGTAGCTCTAACCTACTGTGACATACCCTGCTACAGGTCAGTATATTGTAGCTCTGACCTACTGTGACATACCCTGCTACAGGTCACTATATTGTAGCTCTGACTTGGTCTCTAGATATAGAGGTCTATAGATATATAGCATCATATCTCATCAAACATCCTCCCACTGCTCTGATAATGACTAACTGGGCTTGTCTTGACCCCTCAGAACTCTGCTGTGTGTCAGTCAACTTGGAGGGACTTCTGAACTCGGCTGTGTATCAGTCAACTTGGAGGACCTTTTGAACTCGGCTGGCTATCAGTCAACTTGGAGGGCCTTCTGAACTCTGCTGTGTATCAGTCAACATGGAGGGCCTTCTGAACTCTGCTGTGTATCAATCAACTTGGAGGGCCTTCTGAACTCTGCTGGCTATCAGTCAACTTGGAGGGCCTTCTGTACTCGGCTGTGTATCAGTCAACTTGGAGGGACTTCTGAACTCGGCTGTGTATCAGTCAACTTGGAGGGCCTTCTGAACTCTGCTGGCTATCAGTCAACTTGGAGGGCCTTCTGTACTCTGCTGGCTATTAGTCAACTTGGAGGGCCTTCTGAACTCTGCTGTGTATCAGTCAACTTGGAGGGACTTCTGAACTCGGCTGTGTATCAGTCAACTTGGAGGGCCTTCTGTACTCTGCTGGCTATCAGTCAACTTGGAGGGCCTTCTGTACTCTGCTGGCTATCAGTCAACTTGGAGGGCCTTCTGAACTCTGCTGGCTATCAGTCAACTTGGAGGGCCTTCTGAACTCTGCTGTCTATCAGTCAACTTGGAGGGCCTTCTGAACTCTGCTGTGTATTAGTCAACTTGGAGGGCCTTCTGAACTCTGCTGTGTATCAGTCAACTTGGAGTACACCTCTAGAATCTGATGAGTGTGATGCCTCTCTGTGTCTCCTGGTCTGTCAGTCTGTCATTCTGCCTGCTTCTCTGTTGGTCGTTCTGTCTGTCTGCCTCAGTGTTTGCCTCTCTGTCTGTTTGCCCTGGCACAGACAGGAGAGGAACACAGCATGGTGAGGTCTAATGACTCCACCCACAGACAGGATAGGTACACAGCATGGTGAGGTCTAATGACTCCACCCACAGACAGGATAGGAACACAGCATGGTGAGGTCTAATGACTCCACCCACAGGCAGGATAGGTACACAGCATGGTGAGGTCTAATGACTCCACCCACAGACAGGATAGGAACACAGCATGGTGAGGTCTAATGACTCCACCCACAGGCAGGATAGGTACACAGCATGGTGAGGTCTAATGACTCCACACACAGACAGATGGGTGGAGTGGTGGAGTAGCCACTGTTTGTCTGAGAGGGGAAAGCTGGGGAATTAGAATGCATCTGCGTGGCTGGGGCCTCCTGCCTGGACTGGGCTGGAGCCGGACACCATTGCTGACAACTACAGGCTGTGTGTGTGTGTGTGTGTGTGTGTGTATGTGTGTGTGTGTGTGTGTGTGTGTGTGTGTGTGTGTGTGTGTGTGTGTGTGTGTGTGTGTGTGTGTGTGTGTGTGTGTGTGTGTGGGGGGGGGGGGGGGGGGTGTTCTGGAAGACAAGTACAAGTGGCAGACAGTGCAATCTGTTCATGGGAGCTGAGTCTCCTCTGAGATTGAACACCAGGGTTTAGTAAAGGGTCTGGTCTGCCAAGGCACCGCAGCCATCAGGACCCTGCTGTCACACAGTTAAGGGCTCTGGATCTCTCTTTGTACAGCAATCGCTGCTGACCTAACCACAGGTCTACTCGCTCCATACTCTGATGTGGAATATGAGTTATATCCTACTGTTCTAAAGTATTGTTCACTCACATCCAACACACTGCTACAAGTGCAGTATACAAGAAATTGGCATCTTCAAATTAGAATGAACACCTGCACACTGAATGGAATTTGTGGATCAGGTCTGAGTCTTTCTGACAATGTGCTGGCATTCTGATTTGCTTCTACCCTCCAGTCCTGTACCTGCTTTGTGTCCCCTGCGTGGGTCGTCTCCTCGGTCCATGGATGCTAGTCTGTCCTGCGCCTGGCAGTGCCGCTCCAGAGAGGTGCGTGTCTGTCTGTCCATGCAGCTCTTCATCTCCTCCAGCCCAGACAGGGGCATGGCGCCACACATGGGCTGGCGCTCCAGGGACGATGCCTGCCTCTCGGCTGGGGGGCCCATTCCGCCTACACTACGGGCCCCCTGGATATAACCTGGTCCCTGGATGGGCGGGGGGTCAGGGGGAGGAGGTAGGTCTGGGAGGGAGGGAGGCGTGATGTGGTTAACTATAAGGTTACAGTCTGGTGATATATCAGTAATCAGTCAATCAGTATTAATCAGTAACTGTAATGTAGTCCAAGTCCTCATAGATCAGGGCTCTCCAACTCTGTTACTGGAAAGCTATCCTCCTGTAGCTTTACTCCAACCCTGTTACTGGAGAGCTATCCTCCTGTAGCTTTACTCCAACCCTGTTACTGGAGAGCTATCCTCCTGTAGCTTTACTCCAACCCTGTTACTGGAGAGCTCTCCTCCTGTAGCTTTACTCCAACCCTGTTACTGGAGAGCTATCCTCCTGTAGCTATACTCCAACTCTGTTACTGGAGAGCTCTCCTCCTGTAGCTTTACTCCAACCCTGTTACTGGAGAGCTATCCTCCTGTAGCTTTACTCCAACCCTGTTACTGGAGAGCTCTCCTCCTGTAGCTTTACTCCAACCCTGTTACTGGAGAGCTCTCCTCCTGTAGCTTTACTCCAACCCTGTTACTGGAGAGCTATCCTCCTGTAGCTTTACTCCAACCCTGTTACTGGAGAGCTCTCCTCCTGTAGCTTTAATCCAACCCTGTTACTGGAGAGCTCTCCTCTTGTAGCTTTACTCCAACCCTGTTACTGGATAGCTATCCTCCTGTAGCTTTACTCCAACCGTGTTACTGGAGAGCTCTCCTCCTGTAGCTTTACTCCAACTCTGTTACTGGAGAGCTATCCTCCTGTAGCTTTACTCCAACTCTGTTACTGGAGAGCTATCCTCCTGTAGCTTTACTCCAACTCTGTTACTGGATAGCTCTCCTCCTGTAGCTTTACTCCAACTCTGTTACTGGAGAGCTATCCTCCTGTAGCTTTACTCCAACTCTCTTACTGGAGAGCTATCCTCCTGTAGCTTTACTCCAACTCTGTTACTGGATAGCTATCCTCCTGTAGCTTTACTCCAACTCTGTTACTGATTCAGATTTTCAACCTGCTAATTATTAGAATCATGTGCTCTAGATTAGGTTTCGAGTGAAAACCTACAGGACGGTATCTCTCCAGGAACAGGGTTGGAGTAAAAACCTACAGGACGGTATCTCTCCAGGAACAGGGTTGGAGTAAAAACCTACAGGACGATATCTCTCCAGGAACAGGGTTAGAGTGAAAACCAACAGGACAGTATCTCTCCAGGAACAGGGTTGGAGTAAAAACCTACAGGACGGTATCTCTCCAGCAACAGGATTGGAGTTAAAACCTACAGGACGGTATCTCTCCAAGAACGGGGTTGAAGAGCCCTGTTATAGATAATGAGTAAGTTGTGTCAGAGGTAACTCTTTACTGAGACACATTTCTGGGAAGCTTCTGGTTCAAACACTGTGCCACCCCAGCGTCTTCTCTTACCATCTGCACTGGCGTCTCTCCTGTGGGGTGCCGTTCCCTGTCCCCGGGGCTTGCGGGTGGGCCGGGCAGCCCTCTGGTGGCCCAGGCTATGTGTGCCCACCGTGCTGCCATCTGTAGAGAAGGGACTGCTGGGCCGGGCCCGGTGGGACAGCCCTTTACCTGGAGGAGGAGGGAGAGAAGAAGACAGAGAGGCCACTAGGTTAGTGGAGGTACTGAGAGGAACATGGAGAGAGGGGAGTTAAGGAGCATGCCTGGGAAGAGAATGTTGATTTCCAAGCAGGAAGCTCACATGATCCCATGGAAGGTTCAGTTAGTTAATCAGTCAAATGTAAAAAATCCTCAAAATCACACCATTATTTTGACAATGAGAAAGTACAGGCAGTGTTAGAAGCCTGCAAAGAAATCACCAGTGTTCACTCAGATAATTGTCCTCTATCCCAAGTTCGTAGGAGTCAGAGTGCAAAGCTGGAGGAAGGTTAGAGTTGAATCAAGGTTTGTATCCTTTGTTCAGCCACATATTGTAGAGCCATGCAGATTCTCCACCAAAACAGCAGTAGAGGAAAAAACACCAGCCAGCAGATGTCAGGAAGTAGATCAATCTCCTTCTGGGTCATATAGAGGTTCCAGGGAGAACAGGCTGGAGGGGCTCCACTCCTCATATACCAACCTCTCTTGGCCAGGCTGGTGCCCTCCAGGTGGTAGCCTGCCTTGTCAGCGGCTGCCACCAGGGCCTGGGCGAAGCTACAGTGGGTGTAGAGGGATCCATCAGAGGAGCTGCCCACACTGGACCTGTGGCTGGAGTAGTGACGGTCATCTTCCTCTGAGGCTGACCCCCAGCCGTTAACCATGGACCCTGAGGGACACCGCCAGCTAGAGCATCAGAGATGTGCATGTGTGTGTGTTCACAAATCAAGTAACAATTTTTGACATCCATGTTTATAGCCTCCAGACCCCAACCGAGGAAATTCCACGGACACAAAAGCCCTTGAATGATCTTCCATACTGAACATCTTCACTGTGGCTATAGGTTTCAATGGATTCATGTGCTGTGTAATCTTATAATGAGAGTTAATATCAAGTTTCATCTCAGATGGGTTTCTCTGTGCTGGAGGGACTCTTGTGTTCTAGCATGTCACTAGTAGTTTTCTACACTCATTCTGTTCTGGCCTGCCCCTCTCGTCACACACACACACGTTGATGGACAACATAACCATGGTCTCTTGAGTTTGGCCTGTGTTTGAAAGAGAAAAGTAACACACCTGTCCAGAGTTGAGTCCCAGTATTACCTCAGGTGACACATCTGTCCAGAGCGGAGTCCCAGTATTACCTCAGGTGATACACCTGTCCAGAGCTGAGTCCCAGTATTACCTCAGGTGACACACCTGTCCAGAGCGGAGTCCCAGTATTACCTCAGGTGATACACCTGTCCAGAGCTGAGTCCCAGTATTACCTCAGGTGACACACCTGTCCAGAGCGGAGTCCCAGTATTACCTCAGGTGATACACCTGTCCAGAGCTGAGTCCCAGTATTACCTCAGGTGATACACCTGTCCAGAGCTGAGTCCCAGTATTACCTCAGGTGATACACCTGTCCAGAGCTGAGTCCCAGTATTACCTCAGGTGATACACCTGTCCAGAGCTGAGTCCCAGTATTACCTCAGGTGATACACCTGTCCAGAGCTGAGTCCCAGTATTACCTCAGGTGATACACCTGTCCAGAGCTGAGTCCCAGTATTACCTCAGGTGACACGGATGAAGCAGCTCACTAAACAGTGTTGAATCAAACACCTAATGGTTTAACAGTAGAAACACCTGGCTCTCTTATCATGCCTTGTTAAAGCACTCCACACTCTGTGGAAAGTCCTGCAGCATTGACTTAGCAATAATGCCAAATCAATCACTTAAATTCCAAGATGGCATAGGAGTGGGATGTCTGTTTTGATTGTCTTTTCCCATCCCTTGTATATATCGTTTTTTTTCCTCGTCTATATTTTTTAGATTTTTAATCTAATTTTCCATCTAGGGACAAGGTCCTTAATAAAACGTTTTCTTAAAAAAATATATACAAATGTTTGAATACAAACCTCTATGGCGTATCCAATAAACGCTGTATAGAAAATATATAAATATTATTTTTTCTATTTTTAAAATGTACAAATGTTCCTGCAACCCGCATCACGCAATGTGGTATGGATCTGCTATTTTTAAACTTTAGAACCGGAACCCCCTTCAGTAGCTAGCCAGCTAACTAGCAACTAGCTAGTAGTCAGTTAGCCAATGCTAGCGGTCATCACCGTTAACTCGGACATCGGCCAACCTCAGCCCGGTCAATTCCTGCCAGTCTGCACAGCGCAATATCAACCTAGAGCATATCGGACTGCTTGTATCTACCTCATCTCCGGATTCCTGCCGCAAGCTCTGAACCTTTACTCCGGATCATCGCAGCAAGCTAGTCTGGACCCCTTTGCTGCCGACACGGAGCCCCACCAATCCATCACGACTGGTCTGCCGACATAACCATCCGAGGGGGTTTCAACAGGCTCTCCCTTTGCGACGTCCCCCTGAGGCCCATCTGTTAGCCTGCTAGCTGTCTGAATCGCCATGCCTCCAGCTCGCCTAGCTACTCACTGGACCCTATGATCACTCGGCTACACATGCCTCTCACTAATGTCAATATGCCTTGTCTATTGCTGTTTTGGTTAGTAATTTTTGTCTTATTTCACTGTAGAGCCTCCAGCCCCCCTCCATATGATTTAGCTAGCACTTTTGTTCCACCCCCCACACATGAGGTAACTTCACCTGGCTCACCAAAATACTTAGTCAGTTAGGAAAGCTAAGGCTAGCTTTTTCAAACAGGTTTTGGGACACTGTAAAGTTCATGTAGAATAAGAGCATCTCCTCCCAGCTGCACACTGCACTGAGGATCAGAAACACTGTCACCACTGATAAATCTACGATAATCGATCATTTCAAAAAGCATTTTTCCACAGCTGGACATGCTTTCCACCTGGCTACCCCTACCCCAACCAACATCTCAGCAGCCCCTCAGCACCTCTTTGCCCAAGCCCCCACCCCCGATTCTCCTTCACCCAAGTCCAGACATCTGATATTCTGAAAGAACGGCAAAATCTGGATCCCTGCAGATTAGCTGGGCTAGACAATCTGGACCCTCTCTTTCTAAAATTATCCCCCGAAATTGTTGTAACTCCTTTTACTAGCCTACTCAAACTCTCTTTTGTATCGTCTGAGATCCCCAAAGATTGGAAAACTGCCGTGGTCATCCCCCTCTTCAAAGGAGGAGACACTCTAGACCCAAACTTATATCGACCTATATCCATCCTGCCCTGCCTTTCTAGAAGCTTCGAAAGCCAAGATAGCATCGAACAGATCACCGACCATTTCAAATCCCACCGCACCTTCTCCACTATGCAATCTGGTTTCCAATCTGGTCATGGGTGCACCTCAGCCAAGCTCAAGGTCCTAAAAGATATCATAAACCGCCATCGATAAAAGACAGTACTGTGCAGCCGTCTTCATCGACCTGGCCAAGGCTTTCGACTCTGTCAATCACCACATTCTTATCGGCAGACTCAATGGCCTCGGCTTCTCAAATGACTGCCTTGCCTGGTTCACCAACTACTTCTCAGATAGAGTTCAGTATGTTAAATCGGAAGGCCTGCTGTGCGGACTTCTGGCAGTCTCTATGGGGGTGCCACAGGGTTCAATTCTCGGGCCGACTCTTTTCTCTGTATATATCAATGATGTCGCTCTTGCTGCTGGTGATTCTCTGATCCACCTCTACACAGACGACACCATTCTGTATATATCTGGCACTTCTTTGGACACCGTGCTAACAAACCTCCAAAAGAGCTTCAATGCCATACAACACTCCTTCTGTGGCCTCCAACTGCTTTTAAATGCTAGTAAAACTAAGTGCATGCTCTTCAACCGATTGCTGCCCGCACCCTCCCTAGTGACTAGCATCACTACTCTGAACAGTTCTGACCTAGAATATGTGGACAACTACAAATACCTAGGTGTCTGGTTAGACTGTAAACTCTCCTTCCAGACTCACATAAAGCATCTCCAATCCAAAATTAAATCTACAATCGGCTTCCTATTTCGCAGCAAAGCCTCCTTCATTCATGCCGCCAAACATACTCTCGTAAAACTGACTATCCTACCGTTCCTTGACTTCGGCGACAAAATAGCCCCCAACACTCTACTCAGCAAACTGGATGTAGTCTATCCGTTTTATCAACAAAGCCCCATATACTACCCACCACTGCGACCTGTATGCTCTCGTTGGCTGGCCCTCACTACATATCCGTCACCAAACCCACTGGCTCCAGGTCATCTATAAGTCTTTGTTAGGTAAAGCCCCGCCTTTTCTCATCTCACTGGTCACCATAGCAACACCCACCCGTAGCACGCGCTCCAGAAAGTATATTGCACTGGTCATCCCCAAAGCCAACACTTCCTTTGGCAGCCTTTCCTTTCAGTTCTCTGCTGCCAATGACTAGAACGAATTGCAAAAATCACTGAAGCTGGAGTCTTATATCTCCCTCTAACTTTAAGCATCAGCTGTCAGAGCAGCTTACCGATCACTGTACCTGGACACAGCCAATCTGTAAATAGCACACCTGACTACCTCATCCCCACATTATTACTTACCATCTTGCTCTTTTGCACCCCAGTATCTCTACTTGCACATCATTATCTGCACATCTATCACTCCAGTATTAATGCTAAACTGTAATTATTTTTGCCTCTATGGCCAATGTATTGCCTACCTCCCTACTCTTCTACATGTGCACACACTGTACATAGATTGTTCTATTTTTCCTTTCTTTTGTGTTATTGACTGTATGTTTGTTTATGTGTAACTCTGTGTTGTTGTCGCACTGCTTTGCTTTATCTTGGCCAGGTCGCAGCTGTAAATGAGAACTTGTTCTCAACAGGCCTACCTGGTTAAATAAAGGTGAAATAAAATAAAGTATGTAAAAATGAAGGTCAATTATATCACTAAACAAAGGCAGCAGAGATTTGTAGCCTGGTACATCACTGTCAGGAAGATTAAAAGACAAAAGGGGAAATGTTACATGCAAAATAATCATTATCTAGACTTTCCAGAAATACTGGAAACTTAAGGAAACCCTCGTGGATGGAAGCTGTTCCCATAAAACAGAGCCTATATTGTGAATGTTTCTGGTGAGAGTATGTCTTTATCCTTTCAGAAACTCCTAAAGAAAGCCTTTCCATCGTGCCAACAAAAATATGCCATTCTGGCAGGTGAGACTACAGTCAGCTTAAATGACAGCTTTCTGAGAGGCTTGCTTGGCAGACACAATGAAGTGGCACTTATCCAAACTCACACACACACAAACACACACACACAATCTCGTGGTCCGCAGACAAGCCCATGAGACAAAAATGAAAAGAAATGTGCATGTCATGATGAAGAGAAAAGGGGGGATACGGTACAGAGCTCAAATGGAGGAGGAAATGTCATGGGGAGAGAGGGGAGAGGGAAAAGAGGGAGTAGCAGGGATGAGAATGATGATGAGAGGGGAACAGAGGGGATGAGAGGGGTACTGAGATGGGGTCAGTGGGGAACAGAGGGGATGTGAGGGGTACTGAGATGGGGTCCGTGGGGAACAGAGGGGATGTGAGGGGTACTGAGATGGGGTCAGTGGGGAACAGAGGGGATGAGAGGGGTACTGAGATGGGGTCAGTGGGGAACAGAGGGGATGAGAGGGGTACTGAGATGGGGTCAGTGGGGAACAGAGGGGATGAGAGGGGTACAGATATGTGGTCAGTAGGGAACAAAGGGGATGAGAGAGGTGGTCAGTTGGGAACAGAGGGTGACAGTCACAAGTATGGCCAAGGCAGGCACAGAGAGGAGCAGGCATACCAGAGGTCTGACACTCATTTAGACACAGAGAGGAGCAGGCATACCAGAGGTCTGGCACTCATTCAGACACAGAGAGGAGCAGGCATACCAGAGGTCTGGCACTCATTTAGACACAGAGAGGAGCAGGCATACCAGAGGTCTGGCACTCATTCAGACACAGAGAGGAGCAGGCCTACCAGAGGTATGGCACTCATTTAGACACAGAGAGGAGCAAGCATACCAGAGGTCTGGCACTCATTCAGACACAGAGAGGAGCAGGCCTACCAGAGGTATGGCACTCATTCAGACACAGAGAGAGACAGGAGAAGATCAACTAAACCCAAACATGTACCAGCTGTACTGACAGAGTCCCTTTCATACTACACTTCTCATTGGAACACAGCGTTAGTCCAGCACTGTAATTGACGTAAAACTCAATGTCTGATTTATGTTTGTGCAGCCCAAGGAAGTCAGGAAACTGAGGAAACTCCCTAAAAGTGCTTTTCAATTTCTCGCCCCTGAGCCCTTTCACACCACAACATTGTGGTTTGTGCAGAACCCAGCTTAAACAAGGCCTCAGGGAACTAAAGCTTTCAACCAGCAGCTCACCTTATAACAGCTTTTCTCTCTGAGAAACGATCGGAGCAAATTATCCACAAACTAATGGAAAACTTCAATAAACCTGGGAAACCATGTGACAACTTTAAAACCTTGCACATTCCAATTTTACTGCACTGACTGAAAATACCCAAGACACTAACTACGTTCTGGCCTTTATCTTGCCAGGCTATTTTCTCGTTCTGGCCTTCATCTTGCCAGGCTATTTTCTCTCACACTGCTTTTCTCTGAGTTTTCCTTCTAAGAAGAAAAAACAAAGAATGCAATTCCTCTGGGTCCAATCCTCCCGCAGAGACTAGTGCAGATAATGAAGTATAAGCAGAGAGAGGCAGTCAAACCAAGGCACTGAGACTTCCTTCCAACTCCACTCCTCCAGCTCATGACCCACTACCTCAGCACATCACATCACACAGTGAGCTTCTAGCCACACTAACTGCTAGTCTCTACTACTCGTGTCTTTGGGACACAGCTATCCCTGATACGTCAAGGAAACTTTGATCTTGCTGACATCATGTACTGAAAACGCAATTTAGCTTAATATTTGTGGTCTTGAATTCTGCAACCAATCGTGCTTAATCTACTTTACATGAGCGCAATTCTTTTCAGACTAAGGATTCAGACTAAGGATTCAGATGAAGGATTCTGATTAAGGATTCAGACTAAGGTTCCATTCAATTCTCAAATGACTAGGTATCTAATAACCTTCTCTCACCTGCTCATGTTCCCTGTACTAATGGTCCAGGCCAGTAAAAGGGAGCTATCCACTAGCCAGGAGCAGTAAAAGGGAGCTAGTCACTAGCTAGCCACTAGCCAGGGCCAGTAAAAGGGAGCTAGACAGGGCCAGTAAAAGGGAGCTGGCCACTAGCCAGGGCCAGTAAAAGGGAGCTAGCCACTAGCCAGAAGCAGTAACAGGGAGCTAGCCAGGGGCAGTAAACGGGAGCTAGCCAGGGGCAGTAAACGGGAGCTAGGCACTAGCAAGGGGTTAGTAAATGGGAGCTAGCCACTAGTGAGGGGCAGTAAACGGGAGCTAGCCAGGGGCAGTAAACGGGAGCTAGCCACTAGCCAGGGGCATTAACGGGAGCTAGCCACTAGCCAGGGGTTAGTAAATGGGTGCTAGCCAATAGCGAGGGGCAGTAAACGGGAGCTAGCCACTAGCCAGGGTTTAGTAAACGGGAGCTAGCCAAAAGCCAGGGGCAGTAAACGGGAACTAGCCACTAGCCAGGGGTTAGTAAACTGGAGCTAGCCACTAGCCTGGGGTTAGTAAACAGGAGCTATCCACTAGCCAGGGCTTAGTAAATAGGAGCTAGCCACTAGCCAGGGGCAGTAAACAGGAGCTAGCCACTAGCCAGGGGCAGTAAACAGGAGCTAGCCACTAGCCAGGGGTTAGTAAACAGGAGCTAGCCACTAGCCAGGGCCAGTAAAAGGGAGCTAGCCACTAGCCAGGGCCAGTAAAAGGGAGCTAGCCACTAGCCAGGAGCAGTAAACGGGAGCTAGCCAGGGGCAGTAAACGGGAGCTAGCCAGGGGCAGTAAACGGGAGCTAGCCACTAGCCAGGGGCATTAACGGGAGCTAGCCACTAGCCAGGGGTTAGTAAACGGGAGCTAGCCACTAGCCAGGGGCAGTAAACAGGAGCTAGCCACTAGCCAGGGGTTAGTAAATGGGAGCTAGCCAAAAGCCAGGGGTTAGTAAACGGGAGCTAGCCACTAGCCAGGGTTTAGTAAACGGGAGCTAGCCAAAAGCCAGGGGCAGTAAACAGGAGCTAGCCACTAGCCAGGGGTTAGTAAATGGGAGCTAGCCAAAAGCCAGGGGTTAGTAAACGGGAGCTAGCCACTAGCCAGGGTTTAGTAAACGGGAGCTAGCCAAAAGCCAGGGGCAGTAAACGGGAGCTAGCCACTAGCCAGGGGTTAGTAAACAGGAGCTAGCCACTAGCCAGGGGTTAGTAAACGGGAGCTAGCCACTAGCCAGGGGCAGTAAACATGAGCTAGCCACTAGTCAGGGGTTAGTAAACAGGAGCTAGCCACTAGCCAGGGGCAGAAAACAGGAGCTAGCCACTAGCCAGGGGCAGTAAACAGGAGCTAGCCACTAGCCAGGGGTTAGTAAACAGGAGCTAGCCACTAGCCAGGGGCAGTAATCAGGAGCTAGCCACTAGCCAGGGGCAGTAAAAGCCAGGTATCCCAGGTTCCTCCTGCCACTAAAACTGATTTATGCTGATGGAGCGGCTCATCTGCATGTCGTTAAGCAGTTAAATCGTTCCCCCTGATGAGCTGGCGGCTGCACCTGCCGACAGGAGACGTGACCCTGCACCCCCCCCACCCCCACCCCACACACTCCCCTCAGCCCTCCCTGCCAGGGGGTTGATGGGAGAATAATCACCCAGAGAGACACAGCACTGAGATCCCTGTGGATGTTATACTGCAGCATCAGTAACACACAACACAGCTAGCTACTCTAGAATACAAATACACCGCCCTGGGATATAGTACCTGTGTGTATTCATCTCAGCCTAACCATGGTAATTTAACACTGCTTCAGGTGGATTCACCTTTAGCTTTAGAAAAATATGTTGTATTATGCAGTGCATTACATAATACAAAGACACACAGACAATACACACAGACAATCTCTCTAGTGAAAAAAATGTATGTGCACTGTTTTTATGGGCCCAACGGTGAGAATTTTTTATTTAGTGGCATTTGTTATAACATTAAGGAAACAGACCTATTTACATATTATTATAACAATGACAAATCCATCACGTTGGGCTCTACAGAAATCTGCTCCTGCCCCCTCTCTCCACAGCCTCAAAATGGTGGCCGCGATTAATCTCCGCACATTCCCCCTTCCTCCATCTGCCCCTCCTGCTAACCCTGGAGCTGGGACCGTATCTGTGCTGTCAAACGGTGGGAAGCGGGGGAGACTTGTGGAAAGATAAGAAGAAATAGTAGTGTCTTCAGAGTAATACAGTGCAGGAGAGATGCAGCAGATTAGGGCCCAGTCGCAGCTTTATATTCCTCTAAATATATAAACAGCAGCATGTGTCATAGCCATGTTCCATCATCCCACAGAAAAACTACACTCTGGGGTTGCAGTCGACAGGCCAGCCAAGCAGCCGTGTCAATCCTCCCTCCCTCTCTCCCTGTTCCTCTTTTTATAGATACAATATATATCTTCCCCCTCTCTCTGTCTCTCTCTCTCTGTCTCTCTTTCTCTGTGTCTCTCGATGTCTCTCTTTCTCTCTCTTTCTGTCTCTCTCTTTCTCACTCTCTCTCAATTCAATTCAAGGGGCTTTATTGGCATGGGAAACGTGTTAACATTGCCAAAGCAAGTAAGGTAGATAATATACAAAAGTGAAATAAACAATACAAAATGTAAAATTTCTCTCTGTCTCTCTCTCTCTCTCTAGATATGTATCTTCCTCCCTTTCTCTTTGTCTCGCTCTCTCTTCCTCATTCAATATAAATATGTATCCCTTCTTCTCTTCCCTTCTTAGTTCTATCCCTCCTCACTCATAAAATACAGAGTTGCTGCTCCATCCTGTCTGTAGTAGCGGTCGATCGATTAATCGGAATGGCCGATTAATTAGGGCAGACATCAAGTTTTCATAACAATCAGATTATTATTATTTTTTACACCTTTATTTAACGAGGCAAGTCAGTTAAGAACACATTCTTTTTTTCTTATTTTCAATGAGGCCTAGGAACAGTGGGTTAACTGCTTCGTTCAGGGGCAGAATGACAGATTTTTACCTTGTCAGCTCGGGGGATTCAATCTTGCAACCTTACAATGAACTAGTCCAACGCTCTAACCACCTGATTACATTGCACTCCACGAGGAGACTGCCTGTTATGCGAATGCAGTAAGCCAAAGTGAGTTGCTAGCTAGCATTAAACGTATCTTATAAAAAACAATCAATCAATCATAATCACTAGTTAACTACACATGGTTGATGATATTACTAGTTTATCTAGCGTGTCCTGCGTTACATATAATTGATGCGGTGTGTATCGTTGCTCCAATGTGTACCTAACCATAAACATCAATGCCTTTCTTAAAATCAATACACAGAAGTATATATTTTTAAACCTGCATATTTAGCTAAAATAAATCCAGGTTAGCAGGCAATATTAACCAAGTGAAATTGTGTCACTTCTCTTGCATTCATTGCACGCAGAGTCATATGCAACAGTTTGTATATGCAACAGTTTGGGCCACCTAATTTGCCAGAATTTTACGTAATTATGACATAACATTAAAGGTTGTGCAATGTAACAGGATTATTTAGATGCCACCTATTAGATAAAATACGGAATGGTTCCGTATTTCACTGAAAGAATAAACGTCTTGTTTTCGAGATGATAGTTTCCGGATAAGGCCATTTTAATGACCTAAGGCTCGTATTTCTGTGTGTTATCATGTTATAACTAAATCTATGATTTGATAGAGCAGTCTGACTGAGCGGTGGTAGGCACCAGTAGGCTCGTAAGCATTCATTCAAACAGCACATTTGTGCATTTGCCAGCAGCTGTTTATGACTTTAAGCCTATCAACTCCCGAGATTAGGCTGGTGTAACCGATGTGAAATGGCTAGCTAGTTAGCGGGGTGCGCGCTAATAGCATTTCAAACGTCACTCGCTCTGAGACTTGGAGTAGTTATTCCCCTTGCTCCGCATGGGTAAAGCTGCTTCGAGGGAGGCTGTTGTCGTCGTGTTCCTGGTTCGAGCCCAGGTAGGAGCGAGGAGGGGGACGGAAGCTATACTGTTACACTGGCAATACTAAAGTGCCTATAAGAACATCCAATAGTCAAGGTTAATGAAATACAAATGGTATAGAGAGAAATAGTCCTATAATTCCTATAATAACTACAACCTAAAACTTCTTACCTGGGAATATTGAAGACTCATGTTAAAAGGAACCACCAGCTTTCATATGTTCTCATGTTCTGAGCAAGGAACTTAAACGATAGCTTTCTTACATAGCACATATTGAACTTTTACTTTCTTCTCCAACACTTTGTTTTTGCATTATTTAAACCAAAATGAGCACGTTTCATTATTTATTTGAGGCTAAATTGATTTTATTGATGTGTTATATTAAGTTAAAATAAGTGTTCATTCAGTATTGTTGTAATTGTCATTATTACAAATGAATAAATAAGAAAATTGGCCGATTAATTGGTATCGGCTTTTTTTGTCCTCCAATAATCGGTATCGGCGTTGAAAAATCATAATCGGTCAACCTTTAGTCTGTAGTATAGCAGTCAGCCATGTCTGGTATAGAGGACTAGTATGTCCTGTTCAGTTGGTATGAGAGACGCAGTAGGACACAGCCATACTGTATCACCTTCTCCAATGTCATGCCCTTCACATGTCCCTCTCTCCGCCAGACAGACGGCTGTAAAAGCTTTCAGTGAGTTGTAAAGATGGAAATGGTGCCTCCAGCCTGGAATGGAATATTCTGCACGTAAACTGTATTCTATATCTTCTAGGGAAGATATGGGGTGCATGGCAGTCGCTGACGCTGTGTGTGAGCTAAATCAATCTCTCTCTCTCTCTGGTTCTGTCTCTCTCTCTCTCTCTCTCTCTCTCTCTCTCTCTCTCTGGTTCTGTCTCTCTCTCTCTCTCTCTCTGGTTCTGTCTCTCTCTCTCTCTCTCTCTCTCTCTCTCTCTCTCTGTCTCTCTCTCTGGTTCTGTCTCTCTCTCTCTCTCTCTGGTTCTGTCTCTCTCTCTCTCTCTCTCTCTCTCTCTCTCTCTCTCTCTCTATCCATGTCTCTCACCCACCCCTCCTCGCCCTTTGCTCTCCTTCATCTTAATTTCCCTCTCACTGTCCTTTTTAAAATTCATGGAATTTCTTATCTCTTTTTGGGTATGATAATTATAATTCCACAGTCTGCCAAAACCACTTGAAGAAACTGGGTTTAAGGTACATGCAATACATTCATTTCCAGGTGAGACACACATATACAGGAAATTGTGGAATGATAGTCTAATGCCATGAGCGGAATAAAATACAACATTTCATTGTAAATCAATGGTTAAAATGCAGTCTGTAACTGGGCAAACAGAATTGTAATACTTACCTACTAGTTTGCGGAACACTTTTCAACCTCATTTTCATTATCTCCAGCACAATACCAGTTTCAACATATGTGTAAATTGGGCATTTCTAAGTTTTGTAGAAATAAAATATAAAGTAAAAAAGTTCTACACGATGACATCCTCAAAAGTGATTTTTGATTTTAAAACAGTGCTTTTCAAACCCTATGAGATGTGCAGTGACGTGAAGGAGCAAGAAAAGACCCTCCCTCCCTCTACATATGTAGACACTGGTTTGGTGCTGGAGATGATGAATTTGAGATTACATTTGATATGTTACCTGATAAGGGGTCCGTAATCTTTTTGAATTTCTGTGGAATGACAACTGAACATGCTTTTGTAGTTAAACTATTTTTTGTTTTGGAAAAGGATTTGTGATTGTTTCTTTGTAATACCCAAATCATTAATAAGAGAGTGGCAGAAAACTGCACAACATCAGGAAGATTTGACTTCTAACGAAGTGGGAAAGAAGTTCCAATATCCTTCTCTGAACGGAGACAACGACGTCTGTCAGGTGTCAGATTTCCATTGTTCTGTCCACATGTCATTGTATCAGCGCAGTATCTCACCTGTTACAGAGCTGTCTAGGTTGTCCATGCTGGACCCTGGCGTGTGCTCAATACCATAGAGAGGCCTGGACATCTCATAGCCTTCATCCTCCTCCTCTTCCTCATCCTCCTCATCCTCGTCAGGGATGTCAGTCTCCAGGTCAGACACCAGGGTGCTGGACACGTACCCCACTGGAGGGGCGGGGGCCTGGGGAGGGAGAGGGGGGAGGGAGCCACCCTGCATGAGCCTGTCAGAGAGTCAGAGTAATATGGGTTATCATCATGCTACAGGTACACACCAAAACACAGACACAGGAGAGGATGGGCTGCTGGTGGGGGGACAGCAACATCAGGGAAGAGAACAAATGTCAAAATACATCAAGAAAGACAATGCTGGTGAATGAAAGACAGGATGACATAAAGAAGGAATCCGAGATAGACGAAAGGAACTGTTAAGTTACATTTAGAAATTCTTTCAGATTCTGCCGTTTTGAATAAAATGGGACAATTCCACTAATTATACGTCTCTCCTCCTTCCATGCCAACACAATGACCCTGTAATTGCAGTTGAAGAGAGTACAATGGGCCCGCTCTCTAGGCCTGTCGACACGAGGCTGTCACCCCCTCACACAGCCCTCTCTGCTCCACTCAGCGCCCGCCTCACGTCACTGACAGCCCTGTTTGTTTGAGGAGTGCCGTGGGGTCTGAGACGGTCTGCGGCGGGAGGGATTCTGATGTAATTACTGCCTCTTTCCTGTTGTCAAAGATGCTCTCAAACGTAGTCATTACTGGCTAACAAGACGGCTCCTTCCTGACAAGTCTTCCCTATTCCCTCTACTGTAATGAATGGATGCCAGTCTCTCCCTCTCTTCCTCCTTCGTTCTCTCCCTCTCTTCCTCCTTCGTTCTCTCCCTCTCTTCCACCTTCGTTCTCTCCCACTCTTCCTCCTTCGTTCTCTCCCTCTCTTCCACCTTCGTTCTCTCCCTCTCTTCCTCCTTCGTTCTCTCCCACTCTTCCTCCTTCGTTCTCTCCCACTCTTCCTCCTTTTTTCTCTCCCTCTCTTCCTCCTTCGTACTCTCCCACTCTTCCTCCTTTGTTCTCTCCCTCTCTTCCTCCTTCGTTCTCTCCCACTCTTCCTCCTTTGTTCTCTCCCTCTCTTCCTCCTTCGTTCTCTCCCACTCTTCCGACAGGGTGAAAAGTGGGCTTCATCTGCCGTGCATGAGCACCACAACAATAGAATGTATAGCAGCATGGATGTGGGTGGGGCTAAACAAGTGCTTTAGACATTGTGTTCTCACAGTGAGCAGAAGGGACAGTTGTGTAAGTGGTAACACTGGCCCATTAAAATGACATGATTCATGAGTGCTTGTGTTTTGCGCAATGCCGTGACTGTGCAGCTAACATAACACCAAAATAAAACATGGAAGAGAGGAATAAACAGATAGTGAAAGAAAAACACTTCCAGCATTCTCATATCACCCAACATTGTACTATTTTTATAGTATTCCTCTCCAGTGGGTGTACAAACCATGTCTGTTTGGCCATGTCTAGTTGGTAGGCACGGGTGATCTCATCCAGGTGGGCCTGGAGCATGGGCTGCAGCTCCTCCCGGGGAGAGGGGGTGAGGGTGGCCGTGGACTGCTGGCCGAAGGACACCGCTGCTGGGGACGAAGCCACGCCACGAATGGGTGGGGTGGGGACCCTCTCTTCCTCCTCCTCTAGCTCATCCTCCATTCCCTGGTGGAGGTAGGTCTGCACGGGCATGGGAGGACCCCAGCCATCACTCTCATACCTGGGAGGGAGGAGAGGTGGCCACACAGAGACAGAGAGGGAGGAGGGGTGGCCATAGTGTGAGGAAGAGGGATGGGGGGTGGCCATACAGAGAGAGAGAGAGAGAGGGAGGAGGGGTGGCCATACAGAGAGAGAGGGAGGAGGGGTGGCCATACAGAGAGACAGAGAGAGGGAGGAGGGGTAAGATAAGTACTCTAACTCAACTTTCTTTCTTCTGGTCATGTGCCAGATTAGTGTGACTAGTGTGACCTTGACTAGTGTGATCTTGACTAGTGTGTCCAAGTGTGATCTTGACTAGGGTGACCTCGTGTGATCTTGACCAGTGTGACCAAGTGTGATCTTGGCTGGTGTGACCTGGTGTGATCTTGCCTGGTGTGACCTAGTGTGATCTTGACTGGTGTGACCTGGTGTGATCTTTACCAGTGTGACCTAGCGTGATATTGACTAGTCTGATATTGACTAGTGTGACCTGGTGTGATCTTGACTAGAGTGAGCTAGTGTGACCTTGACTTGTGTGATCTAGTGTGATCTTGACTAGTGTGACCTAGTGTGATCTTGACTAGTGTGGCCTAGTGTGATCTTGACTAGGGTGACCTAGTGTGATCTTGACTTGTGTGATCTAGTGTGATCTTGACTAGTGTGACCTAGTGTGATCTTGGCTAGTGTGACCAAGTGTGATCTTGACTAGTGTGAGCTAGTGTGACCTTTGCTAGTGTGACCTAGTGTGATCTTGACTAGTGTGACCTTGACTAGTGTGACCTAGTGGGATCTTGGCTAGTGTGACCTAGTGTGATCTTGACTAGTGTGACCTAATGTGATCTTGATTAGTGTGACCTAGTGTGATCTTGACTAGTGTGACCTAGTGTGACCTTGACTAGTGTGACCTAGTGTGGTCTTGACTAGTTTGACCTAGTGCGATCTTGTCAAACTTTCTAAATTACTTTGTAGACTTTGTAGAATGTGGTCATGGCTCACATCAACACCATCATCCCAGAAACCCTAGACCCACTCCAATACCGCCCCAACAGATCCACAGATGATGCAATCTCTATTGCACTCCACACTGCCCTGTCCCACCTGGACAAAAGGAACACCTATGTGAGAATGTTATTCATTGACTACAGTTCAGCGTTCAACCCCATTGTGCCCTCAAAGCTCATCAATAAGCTAAGGACCCTGGGACTAAACAACTCCCTCTGCAACTGGATCCTGGACTTCCTGACGGACCGCCCCCAAGTAGTAAGGATAGGTAACAACACGCTGATCCTCAACACAGGGGCCCCTCGGGGTGCATGCTCAGTCCCCTCCTGTACTCCCTATTCACTCATGACTGCATGGCCAGGCACAACTCCAACACCATCATTCAATTTGCCGATGACACAACAGTGGTAGGCTTGATCACAGACAACAACGAGATGGCCTATAGGGAGGAGGTCAGAGACCTGGCTGTGTAGAGCCAGAACAACAACCTCTCCCTCAACGTGATCAAAGGAGATGATTGTGGACTACAGGAAAAAGAGGACCGAGTCCGCCCCCATTCTCATCGCCGGGGTTGCAGTGGAGCAGGTTGAGACCTTCAAGTTCCTTGGTGTCCACATCACCAACAAATTAACATGTTCCAAGCTCATAAAGACAGTTGTGAAGAGGGCATGACAAAACCTATTCCCCCTTAGGAGACTGAAAAGATTTGGCATGGGTTCTACAGCTCCACCATCGAGAGCATCCTGACTCGTTGCATCACTGCCTGGTGTGGCAACTGCTCAGCCTCCGGCCGCAAGGCACAACAGAGGGTATTGCGTACGGCCCAGTACATCACTGTGGCCAAGCTTCCTGCCATCCAGGACCTCTATACCAGGTGGTGTCAGAGGAAGGCACTAAAAATTGTCAAAGACTCCAGCCACCCTAGTCATAGACTGTTCTCTCTGCTACAGTACCGCACAGCAAGCGGTACCGGAGCACCAAGTCTAGGTCCAAGAGGCTTCTAAATAGCTTCTACCCCCAAGCCATAAGACTCCTGAACATCTAGTCATATGGCTACCCAGACTATTTGTATTGCCCTCCCCCCTCCACTGCCACTCTCTGTTGTTATCTATGCATAGTCACTTTAATAACTCTACCTACATGTACATACCACCTCAACTAACCAGTGCCCCCGCACATTGACTCTGTACCAGTACCCCCCTGTATATATTGTTATTTTTTACTGCTGCTCTTTAATGACTTGTTACTTTTATCTCTTATTTTTATACATATTTTTGGGGGAAACTGCACTGTTGGTTAGGGGCTTGTAAGTAAGCATTTCACTTGTTGTATTCGGTGCATGTGACTAATACAATTTGATTTGATTTTGTAAGTGGATTCTTTAATTTCCCATAACGATGCTTATACATGCTGAAATAATACTAGTTGTAAAGAAAATGTTAATTAAATAAATTTGTCAGTGCACACACCACAGGATGTAACTGCTTTAATCTGCGGCCATTAAGAGGCTCAGATTTACAGTTCAGAGGACTCCTCATTTGCCAGATAGCCTATTAAACCAGATGAGTCTCACAAACTGGAGATGAGGGTGAGAGGACAGCACGCCTCAACTAGGGAGACGCACAGTTAAAGGATATGTTATGTGTGAGTGTTTCTATCCTGAACAAAAATATGAACACGTAAAGTGTTGGTCCCATGTTTCATGAGCTGAAATAAAACATCCCAGAAATGTTCTAACAAAAAGCTTATGTCTCTAAAATGCACAAATTTGTTTATATCTCTGTGAGTGAGCAATTCTCTTTTGCCAAGATAATCCATCCACCTGGTGTTACATATCAAGAAGCTGAATAAACAGCATGATCATTACACAGGTGCACCTTATGCTGGGTGGACCCCGGCTCTCCAGCCATCCCTCAGTGTCCCCATTTCACTAGAGGTGTGGGTCCACAATAAAATATCTCACCAGAGGTGTGGGACAATAAAAGGCCACTTTAAAATGTGCAGTTTTGTTACACAACGCCACAGATGTCTCAAGTTTTGAGGGAGCTTACAATTGGCTAAGCCTGTATGAAGGGTCAGACAATGATAGATATATATAATTTTTCAAATTAGTGTGGACAGAGTGGGCAGAGTGTGGACTGTTTTGCATATCCATGAATGTATAGAGTGTATGTTATGGTGGGTGTGGCTCGTACCCTACTCCTTCATAGTGCTCGTTGGGGTAGTGGTCCATCTCGGTGCCAGGGAGAGGGTGTAGAGGGGGAGGGGGCAGGGCCACGTTGGCCCAGCTGGAGCCGTTAGTCTTGGTGGGTTTGGTGCCAACCTTGGCCTTCTTCTTCTTACCCCCCTTACCACCTATGGACAGCAGAGATGGAGCGAGTTAGAAATTGACTCAGGCAACATGAAGAATTCAATTACTAAAAAAATCTATAAAACCATATAACATGGGTGGCTATGTGCAGTATTCACTGTCAGTCTAACAAGCAGATATTGCCAACAGAAAATGACTGAACATATAAAGCTGAACATTCCTTAATTTCGAAACAGGTCATTTCAACACCACCTTCTAAAAGTCATCCACATTCAAACAAACAAACAGCTTCAACGAGCCGTGCCTGTCAGCAGCATCATACAGAAGAACCTCAAGGCCAACTACTGAAAAGCATGCTTCCATTGATTGATTTGCTGAAGGTCCTCAAATCTCCATAGAAACAGGGAGAGAGCAGCAGTAAAGAAGCAGAGGGTGGATCCCGGTCCTCCAGCCATCCCTCAGTGTCCCTATCTCACTACAGGTGTGAGTCCACAGTGAAATACCTCACTAGAGGTGTGGGTCCACAATTAAATATCTCACTACAGGTGTGAGTCCACAGTGAAATACCTCACTAGAGGTGTGGGTCCACAATTAAATATCTCACTACAGGTGTGAGTCCACAGTGAAATACCTCACTAGAGGTGTGGGTCCACAATTAAATATCTCACTAGAGGTGTGGGTCCACAATTAAATATCTCACTAGAGGTGTGGGTCTACAATTAAATATCTCACTAGAGGTGTGGGTTCACATTGAAATATATCACTAGAGGTGTGGGTCCACAATGAAATATCTCACTAGAGGTGTGGGTCCACATTGAAATATCTCACTAGAGTTGTGGTTCCATATTGAAATATCTCACTAGAGGTGTGGGTCTACAATGAAATATCTCACTATAGTTGTGGGTCCATATTCAAATATCTCACTAGAGGTGTGGGTCTACAATGAAATATCTCACTAGAGTTGTGGGTCCATATTCAAACATCTCACTAGAGTTGTGGGTCCATATTGAAATATCTCACTAGTGGTGTGGGTCTACATTGAAAAATCTCACTAGAGGTGTGGGTCTACATTGAAATATCTCACTAGAGGTGTGGGTCTACATTGAAATATCTCACTAGAGGTGTGGGTCCATATTGAAATATCTCACTAGAGTTGTGGGTCCATATTGAAATATCTCACTAGAGGTGTGGGTCTACATTGAAATATCTCACTAGAGGTGTGGGTCCATATTGAAATATCTCACTAGAGTTGTGGGTCCATATTGAAATATCTCACTAGAGGTGTGGGTCTACAATGAAATATCTCACTAGAGTTGTGGGTCCACAATGAAAGCCCTGTTATCTTTCTCAGTTGTCCTCAGTGTGGTCTGCAGGCCTCAGATCACTTGTTATAGAGAGGAAAAGGCTGCAGGCTGTTTTTGCTGTGGTGCCTCTGTGCTTTCCCCTATATAGAGAAAATAGCATATCTGAAGATGTATCTGTGACCATAGCATATCTGAAGATGTATCTGTGACCATAGCATTGCTGAAGATGTATCTGTGACCATAGCATTTCTGAAGATGTATCTGTGACCATAGCATTTCTGAAGATGCATCTGTGACCATAGCATTTCTGAAGATGTATCTGTGACCATAGCATATCTGTAGCGTGTGTGTGTTTGTGTAGGTGTTCTATGAGCATTGTATGTGTGTCTGAGGTCAGAGAACGGACACCTCAATCCAGAAAATACTCCCCAGTTGACGTTGTCAGCCACACATACAGGGTAGTGGAAACCATCCCTGGAGGCCTCTTGTGTACATTTGCATCTGTTGGTTAAGCCTCACTGCCAAAGGCCTGTAATCACGTTGCTCAGAGCCACAAAAAAAAGCTACATTTCAGGGAACCCTGCAGTTTGTGCCATGCAACACCATGTAATCTAATAGACTGTCCAGACTTGGACATGGCTATAAATTAGCTAAATGTCATCAACAAATACCTTTCATCAACACTCAGGGATATTTGGGGAAATGAAACTATATGATCCAGTAAGGCTGACATCAGAAACAGAGAAAATACAGCATATTGCTCTAGCAGTAAATGGAGAATTGTGTTATTTGACCATTTTCCCTATACAATTGTAGCTGTTACCAGACAGAAATGTTCCTGTCAACAATGATTGGATTGCAACAATGTTGCAGCAGAACATGAGAGAGAGGTTGGAACTGGGAGGAGGATGGTCTGATAAAGACTGGGAGTCATAAAATAACAGCAGTAAGCCCAAGGCAGGAAGTATAGTCAAAGTCATTTGGTTTCCTAATCGTTCCTCTGGGCGACACTCAACTTTTCCCAATAAATGGTGATCTGGCATGATTGCTCAATCAACCCGATTCCCTCCTCACCGGAGCAGGCATCAATACTGTAAATGAGCCTGTGCCATGGAGGGAAGGATGGCTAGAAACTACACAGGAAGTACACAGCAGACCCATTTTCTCGCTGACAAACACAGGGCCTGTCTTCAAAAGGATCTACCACTGTATTTCGATGTGGAGCTGGGTATTTATACCGCCTGGTTTGGGCGCTCCCTCCCAGTCTATAACTGTGGGGCCAAGCGGAGGTCTTGAACTGTCTCTGTGTTCATTTAGTGCCTCAGCGCTGAGTGAGAGACACAGGCAGAGCCTCAGAAAGGAGAGTCCAGAAGAAAGAACTCCACATCCAGATTTAAACACATGGCACTGAGAGAATAGATCAGACTGGATTTTCAGGGAAGTACCTCCTTAGAATAGTTGAAAACCACTGTATTATGGGCTTATAATAACAGTAGAGAGGGAAGTCTATATGAGATAGGACACATGGGGGAATACGCTGATGGACAGATAACTAGCAAGTGTGCCTATTTGTGAAATCATTCCAATGTGTTTGGTATGTGGGTGGATGATGCAGCAGACTAGATCATCAAAACTGAGCCACCTACAGCCCTGAGCCATGAAGCTCATTAGGAGTGGGGCAGTGTAAAGTTGGAGGAGAGGGGGGAAGTAGGGATGGATGACACCACTCTAAGAACAGTGAGAACATAACCCTTCTCCTGGGCTCCATAATGAGATAATACAGGGATCATGGAGCTCACTAGCTAGTACCTCTCCTCCTCACTCCTCTCCTGCTCTCCTCCTCTCTCCTCTCCTGCTCTCCTCTCCTTCTCTCCTCTCCTTCTCTCCTCCTCTCCTCTCCTCTCCTGCTCTCCTCCTCTCCTGCTCTCCTCCTCCCCTCTTCTCCTCCTCTCTCCTCTCCTGCTCTCCTCTCCTCTCCTGCTCTCCTCCTCTCCTGCTCTCCTCCTCCTCCTCCCCTCCTCTCCTCCCCTCCTCTCCTCTCCTCTCCTCTCCTCTCCTGCTCTCCTCTCCTCTCCTGCTCTCCTCCTCTCCTCCTCTCCTCTCCTCCTCTCTCCTCTCCTCCAGTAGTGTAGATGTTAATGAGCAACACCACCACATCCCCAGTGGAGACCCACGCTACCCTGAAAGCTGCTCTATTCCTGTTCCTCTTCATCTGGTTCCTATCTCAGACGTTCATTATTTCCTCCCCCAGCTCCTTGAAGCGAAGCACTGTGCTGCTCTTTTCACTTCGTTCCTTTTCAAACGTCTAGTTTTTCATTAGTTGACTTCAAAACATGAAATGCAGTAAAGTTCCCTTCATTGCCATCCAACCTCTGGCCATTGAAGTTCTTTACCTATATTACGTTATTCTGTCAGAACTATGCTGTGTATTCCTGTAGGGTTTAGACCTCGTAGAGAAACATTGCAGCGTATAGAGAGATAAGCCACAGATGGATAGAGATAAATTAGATAAATGCATATTTAATAGGATGCTGTTTCACTTCAACCAGGGCCCTTATCAAACCAGTGTGTATAGCATGCCTCACAGTACACAATACATCTCTGGAATGATATTATTTCTTAAGGTCTATCATGGAGGGGGAAGTGCAAAGGTACAGTCCCAATTGAATTCCCATACAGGTCAATTTAATTTGTAGGACCAATATGCTCTAAATCCCTGACATTTCAAGGGAAGATACCCTGAGGCTATCAAACGAAATACACATGTTAGCTTAACACAATCAAGGGCTTCTTGTCCCCTGGCCCCCCTGTGTTGATGTAAAATGAACCTCTATCTGCATTTCTCATATGAGCACTACAGATTGCATCTCTCTCTCTCCTTCCTTCCTTCGATATATACACTATTGTTCAAAAGTTTGAATTGTTAATTGTTAATGTTGTAAAATCATTTTAAATGGATAAACGTGCCATTGGAACACAGGAGTAAAGGACCTATGTAGATATTCCATTAAAAATCAGCCGTTTCCAGCTACAATAGTCATTTACAACATTAACAATGTCTACACTGTATTTCTGATCAATTTGATGTTATTTTAATGGACAAAACATTTGCTTTTCTTTCAAAAACAAGAACATTTCTAAGTGACCCCAAACCTTTGAACAGTAGTGTATATCTGATTGTTTTGAAACTGGTACCATTCCTCTCCTGTGCCATCTCTTCCTCTCTACCACTCCAGACTGCCTCTCCTCTCCAGCCTAATGTCTGCCAGCCATTGCATTGGATTAGAGATCAGAGAGGAGGGGAGGGGAGAGGAGAGGAGGGGAGAGGAGGGGAGATAGAGAGGAGGGTAGGGGAGAGGAGGGGAGAGCAGGGGAGAGGAGGGGAGGTAGAGAGGAGGGTAGGGGAGAGGAGGGTAGGGGAGAGGAGAGGAGGGGAGAGGAGGTAGAGAGGAGGGTAGGGGAGAGGAGAGGAGGGGAGGTAGAGAGGATAGGAGGGGAGGTAGAGAGGATTGGAGGGGAGGTAGAGAGGAGGGCTGCCTCTGTGCCCTATAAAATTCTCAGTACATGGGTTTTACTGTGGTCAGTAACCATTAGAAGAGGGAAAATGGGAGACATTCTCACCATTTTAGTCAGCCAAGCATCTCAGATGGTGTGTGTGTGTGTGTGTGTGTGTGTGTGTGTGTGTGTGTGTGTGTGTGTGTGTGTGTGTGTGTGTGTGTGTGTGTGTGTGTGCGTGTGTGCGCGCGTGTCGGTGTACGTGTGTGTGGTCTCACAATGCACCACTCTAAATGTCTGAAGGAGTCTCGTTGCCCAAATTCTCATCTGCTCTCAAGCTCCTGGTGAGAGACAAAGCCTGTTACAAGGCCCAGCCGTGATGGAGTCAGACCAGCTAGGATGCCTGGAGCCCTGTTCTAATAGTACAAATCCTCACTTCCTCTCTTTAAAGGGAAGATTAGAGCTGGTTTCTAATCTAATCTGGAGGACAAAGCACTTCACTGCATGTGAATAGAGGATCGTTGCTGCACATAACATTACATCATCTAGACAGCACATTTGACAATGTGGTTGATGTCAGCGATCAACGCCGGCCTGGAAATGCGTGCATTGTTTATTAGTTGTGAGTATTAGCAGTGGGAGCAAAATAACAGTGGTGAGGAGGAGGGGCGGGTTCATAAAGACAGACGTTGGGTTTTGCACATGCAAAAGAGATCAATAAAGCTATTAACAAGTCAATCACTGATACAGTGGATTAAATGGCAGTCATTGAGTTATCCCAGAATGTTGAAGAGAGTAGGAAGACCAGTCACATCCCTGCCTTGCCACATCAGAAACCAACCTGATAGGCTGCCGCTTCGGTCTGAGCTGTTGTGAGAGCTGGTGGTGCTGAAATCTTGTGATTGGTTGTGTGGCATTCTATTAGACAATCCCTCGGCCAATCGGTAGTCAGGAATGAAAAGGAGTGCTAGTGGGGTTAAAGGGTAAAAATATACAGTGGCATCAGGTGATTGGCTGAAGCACATGCAGAACATGCAGTTAGATCAGCAGGCAAGCAGTGAACATTCTCCACTCATGCACACCTCTTCTTGTCAGCCATCTTAACATGTGTTCTCTCTCTCTCTCTCTCTCTCTCTCTCTCTTTCTCTCTTTCTCTCTCTTTCTGTCTCTCTCACATTAATCACTCACTCACCCACTTTCTCACTCACCCACCCACCACCCACTCACGGTCACATTCACTCAGTGAAACATTTAGCCTTTGTTTGAGAGGCATCATTTTGGGGGGGTTTATATGTATAACGTTTTTGACTTTGACAACAAAAAATATGAGGAAAATAATATTTTGGAAGAAAGCCAAGTGATTATCCATTCTTGAGATGGGAGAGATAAATCCACTTGTAGCAGGTGCAAGTTATTTACTGTAACATTGTTTTGAGATCCAATCAAATGTTACTTTTAAAATAATGCAAGACGGTAAAGGATCGGAAATTGAGTTACATTATGGGCACAAACAATACAACAAATGTACTTTAAACCTCTAGAGAATGAGACCATGAATATATATAAATAGTCTCAGAAAATTCATTAGTCCTGACGCAGGAATCTCCACAAGGCTTTCAGAAAAGTCCTCTATCAAATCCATTATAATTAAGTTGAATTATTTTCTTAAATATTAGTTGTGCTAATTGTGGCAATTAGTTAGAACAGAGAGAGGGAAGCAACATAATCCAAAACTGGAGAAAATGGATGCTTTAATCTAGCTCCCTGGCCATTCATCAGGTGTTTATTTAACCTTGGAAAGTGACCAAGACTGAATGGCAGCAAGGGGGAAATGAGTCCTTAAAACAGAATCAGGCGGTCACGGTGGAGTGGAGCTGGAATGGGCTTCAGAGACAGATTGTGAGTATTAAAGTCCAAACTACTGTCAGGTCACAGTAAACCCATGGCTTATAAACAGGGGTGAACTGGGGTATCATATGAAACACTCCATACTGACTCAGCAGTGATTTGTACTGGGGTCAGACACTCACAGTAGGAGGGGTGAGGCCATGATGGTTAAGGCAAATATTGTCATGTATCATAGGGCTGTGTTGAGTTGAGTTGGGATTTCGCATGGCAGGGAAATATGAGAAGTCTCACCTCCTGTATGACATGTGCACACACACTTCCTTCCTTCCTTCCTTCCAACACACACACACACACACACACACACACACACACACACACACACACACACACACACACACACACACACACACACACACACACACACACACACACACACACACACACACACACACACACACACACACACAATCCCACTCACTGTTGTTGCAGGAGTTCTTGTCAGGCAGGGAGTACCCCAGGTTGGCCATCTCCTGTTTGGCCTGGATGGAGGCCTTCCACTGGGCCTCGGGGAGGTCCACGGCCAGCTCATGGATGCTACTGGAGTGGAGGATCTGTGTGGTGGCATAGGGGGTGGCTCCCTGGGAGCCCTGGCTGGGGCTGTTGTAGTTAGCCTTGGTGGTGAAGTCTATACTGCTATAGATGGCTCCGTCAGACAGCATGGTGCCGCTCTTATCCCCATTACTACTGGTGTCTGGAGGAGACACAGGGAGAGAGAATAGGGGTCAGTTTAGAAGACTGTGGTGTGGGCTTCAATGACAAATACTGTGTGAACATCAACTATAATTGTATTTGAATAGAAAATAGAAAGGTAAAGTGATGTTTAGAGTCATTGATGAACAAGGCTGCTCTTCAAGATAGATTAGGAGTGGAGTGGTGTCTATGTCTAACTATGAATCAGGTCAGAGTGACCCTGGGTTCAGTCAGCAACAGTCCCAGGGGTGTGAGGGAATTACCCTGAGCATCTCAACGCTTTGACATCAACTCAGCTCTTAACATCCAGTTTAACATATTCATCTCATTGAAAAATCCATCCCCACTTATTCATGCATTCTAATTCCAGTGGCTGACTTCACAACCTTGGGCCTCTCTCTATCTCAACCCCCCCCCCCCCCCCCCCCCTCCCCCACTCTCTCCCTCCCTCTCTCTATCTCTCTCTCCCCTATCTCTCTCCCTCTCTTCTGAGCCTGCTTCTTTCCCTCTCTGTTTTCCTGTCTCCCTCCTCCCTTTGTTGCTGCCAATGAGGGATAATGGTGCCACTCTGCATGTGTGTGTGTGTGTGTGTGTGTGTGTGTGTGTGTGTGTGTGTGTGTGTGTGTGTGTGTGTGTGTGTGTGTGTGTGTGTGTGTGTGTGTGTGTGTGTGTGTGTGTGTGTGTGTGTGTGTGTAAGTGAGCCCAGCCCCTCAGTAGTACTGTAGGGTTTGAGCGCCCAGTGAAGGGGAGATGATGTAGAGCCACGGCAGAAGAGTCTGCAGTCAAGCTGGCCCTGTCCTTCACGACCGGCTGCCCTGGACCATCTTTTCACATCCCCCCTTTCTCTCTCTCTCTCTCTCTCCCCTCCCCCTCACTCTCTTTCTCCCTCCCCATTTTCTCTCTCTCTCTCTCTCCTCTCTCTCTCTCTCTCTCCCCATTTTTCTTTCTCTCTCTCGCTCCTCTCTCTCTCCCCCCCCCCCCCCCTCACTCTCTTTCTCCCTCCTGCCCCATTTCTCTCTCTCTCACTCTCTCGCTCTCTCTCTCCCCTTTCTAAATTCAATTCAAGGGGCTTTATTTGCATGGGAAACATATGTTAACATTGCCAAAGCAGGTTAGGTAGATAATATACAAAAGTGAAATAAACAATAAAAATTAACAGTAAACATTACACATACAGAAGTTTCAAAATAATAAAGACATTTCAAATGTCATATTATATATATATATACAGTGTTGTAACGATGTACAAATGGTTAAAGTACAAAAGGGAAAATAAATAAGCATCAATATGGGTTGTATTTACAATGGTGTTTGTTCTTCACTGGTTGACCTTTTCTTGTGGCAACAGGTCACAAATCTTGCTGCTGTGACGGCACACTGTGGTACTTCACCCAGTAGATATGGGAGTTTATCAAAATCGGGTTTGTTTTCGAATTCTTTGTGGATCTGTGTAATCTGAGGGAAATATGTGTCTCTAATATGGTCATACATTTGGGCAGGAGGTTAGGAAGTGCAGCTCAGTTTCCACCTCATTTTGTGGGCAGCAGCCAGGTCTGCCTACGGTGGCCTCTCTCAATAGCAAGGCTATGCTAACTGAGTCTGTACATAGTCTAAGCTTTCCTTAAGTTTGGGTCAGTCACAGTGGTCAGGTATTCTGCCACTGTGTACTCTCTGTTTCTGTCTCTCTATACTTCTCCCCCTCCCCTCTCTCTCTCTTCCTTTCTCACTTACCCCCCCCCCCCCCCCCCCCCCTCCCTACGTTGCCTCCATCTTGTCTCACATCCTCATCTTCTGAGGTATGGCTGATGACACTACGCTGGACTGTTTGCCATTACTCAAGCGGTGACAGTGCCTATACCCTGCTGCTAGCGCGCTAGCCTCCCTCTGATGTGGTATGTAAATGTATATCCAAAAACACTCATGCAATATGCAAACAGGTTTACATCTTTGTGGGGCTGGTAGCTAGGAGGTGAGAGGAGGACATGATGAATCATCTGAGCTAGGGTACAGTACAGAAGAGCAGTAGAGGAGTCAGATCAGCATATATCATCTCATACTATATCTACTATCTCTCCTCTCTCGCTTCTTTCTCCCCTCTCTTTCTTCGCTCTCTCTCCTCTGTCTCGTCTCTCTCTTCTCTCTCCCCTACCTCTTCCCTCTCCCTATTATCTATTATATATCTCTCCTCTCTCCCTTCTATCTCTCCTCTCTCTTATGTCTCCTGTATCTCTCTCCTGTCACTCTTTCTCAGTGCACGCTGGGAGTGTTTTGTAGTTTAGAGACCGTGTGGAGGGCTCTGTCCTTACTCATTTTCTTGATTCTTTCCTTGGTGTTTTAGCGGTACCCACTGGTTTTGTTCAAAGTTAGGGAGGAAAATGATGGAGTTTTAGTTTCCTGGGGTTTGAACGGTGTGGTGTGTGCTATGGCTAAGCCTAGTGCGGAGGAGATGCTGTCGTTACGGCATGGATTCAGGTGTGTTCCTGAGAATGGAGTTAAGGTGGAGGAGGTTCTGCTCTCGGTCGGTGAACAGGTAGGAGCTGGAATTATACATTCTGCATCCAGAATGAGCAAAGCTCGGTTGTGTTCATGAAAATAGTAAATTTAGTGGGCAGGCTAATTACTAGTGTAATATTTGTAAGGGATGTGTTGCTGCCGATTTCTCCACTTTCAACTCCTTTGACAAGAGTGGTAGTTGTGAATCTGCCTCTGTTTATTACAGATGATCAAAGAGAGAGCTGAATCATTTTGGTAAGTTTTCTAGCGGTTTTCGTGTACCGTCGGCAGGTTTTCAGATGCCGTTGAGCACGTTGTTTAGTTCCGGAGGCAAGTGTTCATGTTTCTGACTTACAATGAGCAACAGTTAAATGTGCATTTTAAAGTGAGACATGGGGAGGGGCTCTACGCAGGGTTTGCCAGCACAGATAGCCTGCAGTGCTTTGAGTGTGGGTATTTGGGGCAGAAGAGCTTTGCGTGCCCACATAAAGGCCTTAGACAAGGTGAGTGCCAGTGGGGGAAATCGAGGTCAATGTGCAGGGGGCCACGAGACACAGGCAGCAGAGGCTGGGTCTAGTCAGGTTATAGATGGTGGTGTAGATGAGGCTGGGTCTAGTCAGATTATAGATGGTGGTGTAGATGAGGCTGGGTCTAGTCAGGTTATAGATGGTGTGGTGTAGATGAGGCTGGGTCTAGTCAGGTTATAGATGGTAGTGTAGATGAGGCTGGGTCTAGTCAGGTTATAGATGGTGGTGTAGATGAGGCTGGGTCTAGTCAGGTTATAGATGGTGGTGTAGATCAGGCAGAGGGGTCAAAGTACATGGTGAGGGAACAGTCAAGGTTCCTAAATGAAACAATAAGGGACAACGTTGATCTTAAAGCTTTTCCTTGCAATCTGGGAAAGGTTTTAAGTCCAGTACAGCATGCTATGAAAAATGAGAGGCATGGTTTCCTCTCACCCAGGGAACGTTTTAGCTAGAGGAAGTGGGTCACAACAGTGCGTAAAGGTCTACTTATAGATGCTGTTTAGATTAATATTTTTTTTCTGCCACGGGATTTTTGAGCCTTGCTATTGGTCTCTTTCTTTGCTGAGCCATGGAAGAAATGTTAGTGCAGGGGTGACAGTCCTTTTTGGGTCTGGGACCACCGGGTCTGGATGTAACAATTTGCTGCTCAAAGGAGGTGTGTAGGTGTAGACTGCTTCTAGTAAAAGCAGAAATGAATAACAGGGGTTTTGGCCTGACACAGGGAGGGAGAGGGGACTTATGTTTGGGTGTCTTAGACAGAAACTCTCACAGAAACTCTCTGAGGAGACCCTGGTGGTCGGCGGGGAGAGGAATTGTACAATGAATTTGATTAAACACAGAAATGGGGAGGAGCCTCATTCAGGCTCAGTGGAGCTGTTAAGGGACATCATTAATCAGTCTGACCTAGTGGACTTTGATTCATGTGTTTTCTGTGTACGCCAGGTTAATGACATTATTGTCCCGGTGGAATTTGAGTTCTATAAAATTATAAAAAGAAAAGTGTGGAGATGTTTCAGGACATATGGTGTGTCGGGGGCAAGGTGAATATATTTGTTTTTCGAAGGATATTTGTGTTTTCTCTCTCTCTCTCTCTCTCTCTCTCTCTCTCTCCCTCTCTCTCTCCCTCTCTCTCTCTCTCTCTCCCTCTCTCTCTCTCTCTCTCTCCCTCTCTCTCTCTCTCCCTCTCTCTCTCCCTCTCTCTCTGCCTCTCTCTCTCTCTCTCTCTCTCTCTCTCTCTCTCTCTCTCTCTCTCTCTATATATATATATATATATATATATATATATATATATATATATATCCAGTTGATCATATATATATAGATATATATATTAGTATAGGACAGACCCAGATATCTCACCTCCTCTGCCAAAGTTACTGAGGTCGTTGGGTCCCCCGGAGCCACTATTGACAGGCAGGCTGGTTGCAGGCCAGGAGTCAGCCAGCCACGGGTAGCCTGCGTCACTGGCATTCAGCAGGCCTGGTCGGCTAGGAGGAGACACAGGGGATGTTACACATGGAAACACTGGTCATAGTTAGGAATAGTAATAGGTAAAAGTTGTCTTAAAAAAAAGTTGTACTAATGAGATAATTCAGAAACTGGATGTATGTACACAATGTGGCTCTCATTTAAAGTTAGAATTCATTCAGGCTACACTGCTCTGTATCTGTCCTTTTGTCCTGCTGTCTCACTCTGACACACACACAATAATACCAACCCACACAATAACACACACACACATAATACACACACACTCATTAATACACACACACACAATAACACCAACCCACACACACACACATACTATTATTTTTATATTTAACCTTTATTTAGCTAGGCAAGTCAGTTAAGAACAAAATCTTATTTACAATGACCCGGGCCAAACCCTAACCCGGACGACGCTGGGCCAATTATGCACCACCCTATGAGACTCAATCGCGGCCGGTTGTGATACAGCCTGGAAACGAACCAGGGTCTGTACTGACTCCTCTAGCACTGAGATGCAGTGCCTTAGACACTGTGCCACTCGGGAGCCAATTAATACACACACAAACATTTTAATACACACACACACAAACATTTTAATGCACACACACACATACACACACACACACACACACACACATTAATATACACACAGTAATATACACACACACACATACATTAATATACACACACATTAATAAACACACACACGTTAATACATATATTAATACACACACACATTAATACACACACACGCACACACACACACACACACACACACACACACACACACACACACACACACACACACACACACACACACACATACATTAATATACACACACATTAATATACACACACACACGTTAATACACACACACACACACATATTAATACACACACACATTAATACACACACACGCACACACACACACACACACACACACACACACACACACACACACACACACACACTAATACACGCACACACATTAATACACACACACACACTGCATAGTCACACATCATTCTTCCACCCCCACATAGACACATTCACAGATAACTTTGTTCATTAACATCCATTGATCCCATCAACCCCTTGTGGTGATGCCTTAGTTGATTGGCTGTCCTCCAGACCCAGCCCGAAACCCTCTCCCAGATCAACTTGTGGGCTGGTGCAGCCTGTGGGATGGATGGATGTACCGGGGCTGGCTCCATTTAACAGGTGTTGGGAGTCACTCCCATGGGTGTGGGGGCCATCAAAATCTCCCATTAGGACTTGAACCTGTCACGGGTGACTGCTGGGAGGCCTTTAGGGCCACTTTACTGTACAATCACGTCTCAGCCTCATTACCACGGGCAACACAGATGGAACTAGGTGAGATATGAGAGATGGAGCTAAATGTCTTTGTTTGTGTGTCAGTACATTGGTACCACACTAGTTTCCAATGGCTGAACCATACAGATGGATTCATATTTCATACTGTGTGTACTGTAGTCTAGAAATGTATCAATAGTGTTATTTTTCTGCCCAGGGTAAGGAGAGGATTCAAAGACAGTGCTGTTTGTCTACAGACAAAAGCATCCGGCAGAGTGTGGAATGAGAGGTTGCACTGAGCTGCTCAAGGTCTCCACAGCAGCAGCAGCAAGCTAGAGCTTTCCCTCTCTTATCCCTGAGAAATAGCTGGCTGCCACGGTCGGTCAGACAGGCAGCATCACATGATCAACCGGATGGCTTCTGCTAGAGGGAACACGGCACAACAACACCCCACTGCTAGTGCCCTTCAGTCTCTGTCTCTGTCTCTGTCTCTGTCTCTGTCTCTGTCTCAGTCTCAGCCTCTGACACGTTCAGTGCTACAGCCAAGCACCCTTAAAAGCTGTGACGTGCCTCATGCCTAACAGAGCTTTTGTCTCTGCTTCAGTGAGGTAACGTGATGTGCTGGCCCTGGGGAGAGGAGGGGGAGATGAGGGGGAGGGGAGAGCCCCAGGACATGGTCAGGTAATGGGCGCTCTGCAGTCAGTCTGTCCCTCAGCCACAGAGCCACAGGTTCTAATGATAAGAGTTGTTCCATGGATGGAGACTCCAAATGAACTGCAGCGCTGCAGAGACAGGAGGAAGGCGGGAGGGCTAAGAGCCCTCGCCGTGGTTCCTGAATGCCAAAACAGGCCCTCGGGGGGAAGGAGTCATTCAAATTGATGGCTGTGCATCAGAGACATGCACTTTTTATAGGGTAATACATCTCTTCCCCTACCACCTCCCCTTCTGTTTCTCACAGCGACACCCCCCCCTTTCTTCCTCTCCCTCCCAACCCATCTCTTTATAAACCCCATTTTCCTTTATTTTTTTCCACATATAGCTCTTGCTTTCATCCCTCCTCCTTTCCTCCCTCGCTCGCAACATCTGTCAGCCTACAGTTTCCTGGCAGTTGACAAAGAAAGAGAGAAATGGAGAGGGAGGGCCGTGTTCTCTCCTGTCGACTACAGCTACAGTGCACCACGAAAGACCTTGTATATAGAAAATACTATACTACTGTCTCAGTACCAGCCCTACAGCCCTACAGCCCTACAGACCTACAGCCCTACCCACCTAATAACCCTCCACCATGCAGCACAGCGCAGAGAGACCAGAGAGACCATTTGGAAGACAAGGTGTTGACAATGGAAATGGCTGCCTCGTCCTTGTATTCCTCACAGGAAGCTGCTCCGGGAGAGGATAATTAGAATGAGAATGATTTCTATTGGGATTATTTGTTATATGCGTTTTGCGACTCTGGGGGGAAATGGTCATACGTCTTCTGGAACCTCGACAAATTACGTTTAATCCTAGTTGAGTTCGGGGATGTATTGCAGCCTTGGCCAAGATAAGATTTTGTCAGACTTGTTGGCTGTTTGTTATGGAAGGTAGCAAACCTGAGCAACCGCCCAGGATGCCTGATGCACAACGAGCCATAAACAAGCCAGACCAGAGATATTAATCCCAATATAACCCCATAGATCAGAGGTGTTCATGCTACTGTGTTCATGCACGCCTACTGGTCAATACAACCCCCACTAAAAGCCTGCACATCCAATCACACTTAAGGCATGTTCAAACATGAATTTCCATTGGATATTTTCCGTTCATAGAGGCTTCTGTCACTTAGCTTCTGAGTCCTGTCATATCAAGGAATCTCCATAGTAACAGTGTTGGCACAACCCGTTGGCTGCTGTGCTGTGCTCAACCCACTCTCTATAGAATCTGCTCAGGCTAAAATATTGATCAGCGCTGAGATAGTTATTACTAGCTCCTAATTACCATCTCGCTATTGGCAGGGTAGAAGGAATGAGCCTTTTATGAATTTCACATGAGCAGCCAAAGTCAAGCCATCTAAGTGTAGCAATCTGCAGCCTATTCATCTTCCATGAATCATTTATTCTGTGATCGATTAAGTGATTTGTTCAGTCAGGGCAATTTGGCAGCAGCCAATGAGGAGCTGGGAACAGACGCGACTCCATTTGCTATTGTCTAATTAATGCAATAAACATCCCAGGTAACAAATGAACACATTTCCCTGTGATACTGGGCGGGTCACTCTCACTCTGCAGGGGCAGATGGGGTAGCTGCAACATCTGGGCTTTGATGTCACCACAGTGACTAACGACCAGGACCAGGGCTTTGATGTCACCATAGTAACTAATGACCAGGACCAGGGCTTTGATGTCACCACAGTGACTAACGCCCAGGACCAGGGCTTTGATTTCACCACAGTGACTAACGACCAGGACCAGGGCTTTGATGTCACCACAGTGACTAATGACCAGGACCAGGGCTTTGATGTCACCACAGTGACTAATGACCAGGACCAGGGCTTTGATGTCACCACAGTGACTAACGCCCAGGACCAGGGCTTTGATGTCACCACAGTGACTAACGTCCAGGACCAAGGCTTTGATGTCACCACAGTGACTAACGCCCAGGACCAGGGCTTTGATGTCACCACAGTGACTAACGACCAGGACCAGGGCTTTGATGTCACCAAAGTGACTAACGACCAGGACAAGGGCTTTGATGTCACCACAGTGACTAACGACCAGGACCAGGGCTTTGTGCTAGCTAGACAAACACACCTAGCTCCAGACTTACTGCATCCTACCACTCTGGTGCTGTGTAGAAATGTCTCCCCCACTGACTTAAGCTATGACAAATATAGAGTGCCACAAATACAGACCCCTCCGATTCAATCATCCGGGCTGAGAATCAGAACCACTTATGTGGAAAACTGAAGGAAAAACACCACAACAGAAAATAGATGAGAGAAGACATGGCAAGTGGCGTGGTTAATTCTTTGAGTGCTTGCTGGCGGCACTGGCAGAAATATGGGCGAGCATGCACATCGACACACTACACACACACTACTCACACACACACACTGCTAGCACACACACTGCTCGCACACACACTGCTCACACACACACTGCTCGCACACACATACACACCCACATACACACACACACACACACACACAATCACACACACACAGGCACACACACACAGACACACACAGAGAGAGAGCGAGCAGGCTGTGTGGGGTGCAGCAGGGATACCTCCACACCTCTCCCCTGGGTAATTATTTTGACATTATTACATGTGCTCGGATCTCAGTCGCCTTTGCAAAGTGACAGGCAAATGTATCACTCCAGGGGGCTTCTGGGTTATCTGTAGCCGGCAGGAGAAGATAAATGACAAAATAAAAGCTCTCTCTGCTTAAATTGTTTCTACTAATTCTGTGGGGGAGATTTATGAGTCTATCTATTGATGCGTGAACGGAGATAGGAATATATGTTTGCACACAGATCTGTGTGCGACGTAAACACGCAGGTATTGGTTATCTATAGATCCATCAGTCATCTATCAGCGTTAGAGCAGGCTTGCTCAGTGCAGCGCAGACATACTACATACTTTAGGAAGATGAGCCAAGGGTACTATAGTGAAGATGTGTAAAGTCCAGGACAGAGGTCAGCACAGCTTTAGATGCATGTTGTTGATAATAACACCATTATGGTCTAATGCTATAGCATAATGTTATAGCATAATGGTATAGTCTAATATTATAGTATAATGACATAAGAAATGGTATAGTCTAATATTATATGTTAATGTTATAGCATAATGTTATAGCATAATGGTATAGTCTAATATTATAGTATAATGACATAAGAAATGGTATAGTCTAATATTATATGTTAATGTTATAGCATAATGTTATAGCATAATGGTATAGTTTAATATTATAGTATAATGACATAAGAAATGTTATAGTCTAATGTTATAGCATACTGTTATAGCATGGTGTCATAAGAAATGGTATAGTCTAATGTTATAAGAAATGTTATAGTCTAATGTTATAGTATTATGTTATAGCATAATGTCATAAGAGATGGTATAGTCTAATGTTATATGTTAATGTTAGCCTAATGTTATAGCATAATGCTATATTCTAATGTTATATGTTAATGTTAGCCTAATGTTATAGCATAATGATATAGTCTAATGTAAGTTTAATGTTATAGTCTAATGTTATAGCATAATGTTATAGTCTAATGTAAGTTTAATGTTATAGTCTAATGCTATAGCATAATGTTATAGTCTAATGTAAGTTTAATGTTATAGTCTAATGTCATACGAAATGTTATAGTCTAATGTTAAAGCATAATGTAATAGCATAATGTTAGTCTAATGTCATACGAAATATTATAGTCTAATGCTCTAGTCGAACGTTATAGTCTAATGTTATAGTATAATGTTATAGTATAATGTTAGTCTAATCTCATACGAAATATTATAGTCTAATGTTATATCATTATGTTATAGTCTAATGTTATATCATTATGTTACAGTCTAATGTTATAGCATAATGTTATAGTCTCATGTTATAGTCTAATGTTATATCATTATGTTACAGTCTCATGTTATAGTCTCATGTTATAGCAAAATGTTATAGTCTCATGTTATAGTCTCATGTTATAGTCTCATGTTAAAGCATAATGTTATAGTCTCATGTTATAGTCTCATGTTATAGCATAATGTTATAGTCTCATGTTATAGTCTCATGTTATAGCATAATGTTATAGTCTCATGTTATAGTCTCATGTTATAGCATAATGTTATAGTCTCATGTTATAGTCTCATGTTATAGCATAATGTTATAGTCTCATGTAATAGCATAATGTTATAGTCTCATGTTATAGTCTCATGTTATAGCATAATGTTATAGTCTCATGTTATAGACTCATGTTATAGCATAATGCTATAGTCTCATGTTATAGCATAATGTCATAGTCTCATGTTATAGTCTCATGTTATAGCATAATGTTATAGTCTCATGTTATAGCATAATGTTATAGCATAATGTTATAGTCTCATGTTAAAGCATAATGTTATAGTCTCATGTTATAGCATAATGTTATAGCATAATGTTATAGCATAATGTTTGACTGGGTTGCTGGGTTTTCACAGTCTGATGGAGGTGGTTTGAGAGCCCTTCAGAATAGAGGTGATGTGTTGTGTATGCTGTTGGTTTTGATTGGCAGAGTGATGACAGGTGTGCTGTTGTTTGGCTCTATGTGTGGAGAGAAGGGCTCTCAGTGTCCCTGATGGAACACTGACGGGTAGAACACTCACCTTCCATTGCTCATCAGACCCCCGTCAACACGCTGGAACGTCACTGGGGTCAGAGTGGAGGAGAGGAGAGAGGGAGCGCCACGACATAAAAGGAGAGAAAAGACAAAGCAATATGTTTGACTTTTCATATCATTTCAATGACATTGATGACCACATCAGGGCTGCATTGCCAACGCTAATACCGGTTGATCAGTGAGAGTTCTGATGGTTTTAGCCCCCCAACCATTATCAGGAATTATTCTTGTGAACGATCGCACCACTGCACCCAATGTGTCCTTCCAGTGTCTTCTGTAGCTGGCTGGATATTGATGGCTTCCCTAAGGGATGCAGAGGCCCCACAGTGTCCATTCTTATCATGGAAATTATAACAAGGATGCTGTGAATAAGGTAGCAGATTGCATTGCTTTGCATAAAGTGACACGTAATGTGTTTTTCTCAAAGACAAGATTCTTGATGAGAACAGAAACTCATTTCATCTCCCATTTTTTGGTTTGAATCATTATCAGATTTGTGATTAAATCTCGGCCAAAATAAAAATGATTAGAAAAGGCAGAGGGCTCATTAATCAGGTAGAATTAGATGTGTGGGGGCTGGAAGGAAGTGAGTTACAGATCTCTCTAGCAGCAGGGAACACTGACTAGCATGACTCTCAGAAGCCATCTACAGATAATAAATAAGAGTCTTTGTCAGCAGCTAGTAAAACTGTTGCAGCTCAGCGTAAGAGAACGTTTCATCTCTGCTCAACACAGATGATGGACGTCAATGGATCACAGGAAATTGAAAAAAAGAGAGAAAGAACCATAGAGTTTTGTAAATCACCCTGTGCGGATGACAGAGGAAATCACCCCGTGCGGTTGACAGAGGGGGAGAAGGAAAAAACAGAAACCTACATGAGTCGAGAAGGAGCTGATAGTAATGTGGCTTATTTAATAATTTCCTGTGATCCATTGACGTTTTGCACGCTCAGTCATCTGATGTCTTATTGTCATCATCTGTGTTGAGCAGAGATGAAACATTCTCTTACGCTGAGCTGCAACAGTTTTACTAGCTGCTGACAAAGACCCAAATGTTGTTCCCTAGATGGAGATTAAAGGGAGGAGGGCAGAACATTCCTTCACTCCTCTCCTCCACTCAGGTTTATTTTCCAACAAGCCAAGGCACGGGCCAAATAAAGTATTCAGAGAATACAGGAAGAAAGAGGAGGAGAGGAGAGGAGATAAAAAAATATATATTGTGATAGTGTGACACAGAGAGTGCTGCTGGTAGGACAACCTCTTCACTTTGTCATCAACCAACCAGAACACTTTTACCACAATCCTTCTGGAACTGTACACTGGCATGTTGCAGTATACAGTATAAGTGAAAAACCAACCCCAACACAGTAATGACCTGAAAGAAGAAAACTCCCTCAAAACATTACTGTTATTTTGCTTCAATCATACCACACTAGCTTATTTACATACTTTGACAGTGGATCTCCAAAAGAAAATGGTTGACATTCCTTATTCACCATTACTCTATAGCTACTTCTCTTTATTCCACTAGCAAGAAACACATCTATCTCTCCCTATCTCCTCTCTCTCTCTCCTATCTCTCCTACAGTATCTCTCTCTCTCCTATCTCTCCTACAGTATATCTCTCCTACAGTATCTCTCACTCCTATCTCTCCTACAGTATCTCTCTCTCGCTCCCATCTCTCCTACAGTATCTCTCTCTCCGACAGTATCTCTCTCTCTCCTATCTCTCCTACAGTATCTCTCTCTCTCCTATCTCTCCTACAGTATCTCTCTCTCTCTCCCATCTCTCCTACAGTATCTCTCTCTCCGACAGTATCTCTCTCTCTCCTATCTCTCCTACAGTATTTCTCTCTCTCTCCCATCTCTCCTACAGTATCTCTCTCTCTGACAGTATCTCTCTCTCTCCTATCTCTCCTACAGTATCTCTCTCTCCTATCTCTCATCTCTCACTCTCCTACAGTATCTCTCCCTCCTATATTTCATCTCTCACTCTCCTACAGTATCTCTCTCTCTCCTACAGTATCTCTCTCTCTCCTATCTCTCCTACAGTATCTCTCTCTCTCCTATCTCTCCTACAGTATCTCTCTCTGTCTCATATCTCTCCTACAGTATCTCTCTCCTATCTCTCATCTCTCACTCTCCTACAGTATCTCTCTCTCTCCTACAGCATCTCTCTCTCTCCTACAGTATCTCTCTCTCTCTCCTATCTCTCCTACAGTATCTCGCTCCTATCTCTCCTACAGTATCTCTCTCTGTCTCATATCTCTCCTACAGTATCTCTCTCTCTCTTCTATAGTATCTCTCTCTCTCCTATCTCTCCTACAGAATCTCTCTCTCTATCTCTCCTACAGTATCTCTCTCTCCTATCTCTCCTACAGTAACTCTCTCTCTCCCTCTCCTCTCTCCTACAGTATCTCTCTCTCTCCCTCTATTTCCTAGGAGGAAGAAGAGGAGCGAGAAGAGAATAGGGAGGCCTCTGATGTCCCTATCTTTGCTCAGACACATGTATTCTCCGCTGTGGAGGACTTTAATGTTAGCCAGCCTGACGTGGCTGTGCCCTGCTCCTTCCTCCAGATAAGGACTTTCTCCAATATGAATAGGGATGAATCCTCTTTAATAAGTATTAAGGGGTGAGGATATAATCAACGTATAAAATCCCGTCAAATCTTCTTCCCTGCTGGTCGCGTGCCTCGAAAACCCGTGATTTACCTTTCCTGTATGACAGCTTTACTGTAGGAGTCAGGGACAGACAGTAGGACACTGTGTGTGGGCATCACCTCATCTCCTAGCTAACATCCTAAATGACACACTACCTCACTCATACACTCAGTGACATTAAAATACAACCACCAAAATATTCATATCTAAACCAGTCCTCCTCGTCCCCTTCAGTCCTTGACTCATTGTTCTCTCCCGGAGGACACCACCCTGATCCTCTAGCCTCAGTGCAGTGTGCTTACAATCTAATACACACACTCTTCAGTTTCACTAGTACGTTTGAGTGGAACACTTATCTTCCAGCGGCCAGAGCACCAGGTGAGAATAGGGAGTGGGTGATTGTCTACAGGAAGATCGGGCAGAGGAGCAGGGGGTGTATCACAGAGAGAATGTGTTGCCTGGAGTGGCTAAGCTACAGCCAGGACCACAGCCAGCCTCCCTGCACTGGCCTTATCTCCGTCACACTGCTGGTACAGGACCAGTAGAGAAGAACCCCAGTCTGAGGAACTCAATTCATATGTAATCGACTCTGTTCTCCTCACTTCATCTATATCTCTCCAGGAGAGTACAGTGAGCAGACAGAGGCTTTTCTCTCCTGTATTTACAGTTTCTTTCATCGAGAGACAGAGGCTGATTGCCTGCTTGCTCAACATTGGTGCCAGTCAGGTCCACTTTGGGAGAGCATGTACTGATAATCCTTTACAGTATAGGGGGCTAACATTGTTACAGTTGTCAATTTAACTGCAATGAACCAATTAGTCCATGGTGTATAAAGTAGCAGAGCCACTTAATGCTATGAAGAGAGATAAAGAAGACTACCAGAGTAGCCAATGAGGATATTTTAGAAGGGCAACATGATCACATATATAATCCACAATCAACACCAACACCTGTAAAAAGAGAAGGACCCCTTCAAGCCCAATGCATACCTCACAGGAACATCAAAGAGGAGAGTGAAGAGTCTTCAGGACGCATACCCACTACTATCAAAGAGGGGAGTACAGAGTCTTTAAGGAGGAATACCCACTACCATCAAAGAGGAGAGTGAAGAGTATTAAAGGAGGAATACCCACTACTATCAAAGAGGAGAGTGAAGAGTCTTTAAGGAGGAATACCCACTACTATCAAAGAAGAGAGTGAAGAGTCTTTAAGGAGGAATACCCACTACCATCAAAGAAGAGAGTGAAGAGACTTTAAGGAGGAATACCCACTACCATCAAAGAGGAGAGTACGGAGTCTTTAAGGAGGAATACCCACTACTATCAAAGAGGAGAGTGAAGAGTATTAAAGGAGGAATACCCACTACTATCAAAGAGGAGAGTGAAGAGTCTTTAAGGAGGAATACCCACTACTATCAAAGAAGAGAGTGAAGAGTCTTTAAGGAGGAATACCCACTACCATCAAAGAAGAGAGTGAAGAGTCTTTAAGGAGGAATACCCACTACTATCAAAGAGGAGAGTGAAGGGTCTTTAAGGAGGAATACCCACTACTATCAAAGAGGAGAGTACAGAGTCTTTAAGGAGGAATACCCACTACCATCAAAGAGGAGAGTGAAGGGTCTTTAAGGAGGAATACCCACTACTATCAAAGAGGGGAGAAGGGAGTCTTTAATGATGAATACCCACTACTATCAAAGAGGAGAGTGAAGGGTCTTTAAGGAGGAATACCCACTACTATCAAAGAAGAGAGTGAATAGTCTTTAAGGAGGAATACCCACTACAATCAAAGAGGAGAGTGAAGAGACTTTAAGGAGGAATACCCACTACTATCAAAGAGGAGAGTACAGAGTCTTTAAGGAGGAATACCCACTACTATCAAAGAGGAGAGTACAGAGTATTTAAGGAGGAATAGCCACTACTATCAAAGAGGAGAGGGAGGAGTCTTTAAGGAGGAATACCCACTACAATCAAAGAGGAGAGTGAAGAGTCATTGAGGATGAATACCCACTACTATCAAAGAGGAGAGTGAAGAGTCTTTAAGAAGGAATACCCACTACTATCAAAGAGGAGAGTGACAAGTCTTTAAGGAGGAATACCCACTACTATCAAAGAGGAGAGTGAAGAGTCTTTAAGGGGGAATACCCACTACTATCAAAGAGGAGAGTACAGAGTCTTTAAGGAGGAATACCCACTACTATCAAAGAGGAGAGTACAGAGTCTTTAAGGAGGAATACACACTAATATCAAAGAGGAGAGTACAGAGTCTTTAAGGAGGAATACCCACTACCATCAAAGAGGAGAGTGAAGAGTCTTTGGGAGGAATACCCACTACTATCACAGAGGAGAGTGAAGAGTCTTTGGGAGAAATACCCACTACTATCACAGAGGAGAGTGAAGAAAATTTGGGAGGAAGACCCACTACCATCAACGAGGGGAGTACAGAGTCTTTAAGGAGGAATACCCACTACCATCAAAGAGGAGAGTGAATGGTCTTTGGGAGGAATACCCACTACCATCGACGAGGGGAGTACAGAGTCTTTGGGAAGAATACCCACTACTATCAAAGAGGAGAGTACCGAGTCTTTAAGGAGGAATACCCACTACCATCAAAGAGGAGAGTGAAGAGTCTTTGGGAGGAATACCCACTACTATCAAAGAGGAGAGTAAAGAGTCTTTAAGGAGGAATACCCACTACCATCAAAGAGGAGAGTACAGAGTCTTTAAGGAGGAATAGCCACTACTATCAAAGAGGAGAGTGAAGAGTCTTTAAGGAGGAATAGCCACTACTATCAAAGAGGAGAGTGAAGAGTCTTTAAGGAGGAATACCCACTACTATCAAAGAGGAGAGTGAAGAGTCTTTGGGAGAAATACCCACTACTATCACAGAGGAAAGTGAAGAGACTTTGGGAGGAATACCCACTACCATCAACGAGGGGAGTACAGAGTCTTTAAGGAGGAATACCCACTACCATCAAAGAGGAGAGTGAAGAGTCTTTGGGAGGAATACCCACTACTATCACAGAGGAGAGTGAAGAGTCTTTGGGAGAAATACCCACTACTATCACAGAGGAGAGTGAAGAGACTTTGGGAGGAATACCCACTACCATCAACGAGGGGAGTACAGAGTCTTTGGGAAGAATACCCACTACTATCAAAGAGGAGAGTACAGAGTATTTAAGGAGGAATACCCACTACCACCAACGAGGGGAGTACAGAGTCTGTAAGGAGGAATACCCACTACTATCAAAGAGGAGAGTGAAGAGTCTTTGGGAGGAATACCCACTACTATCAAAGAGGGGAGTGAAGAGACTTTAAGGAGGAATACCCACTACTATCAAAGAGGAGAGTGAAGAGTCTTTAAGGAGGAATACCCACTACCATCAAAGAGGAGAGTGAAGAGTCTTTGGGAGGAATACCCACTACTATCAAAGAGGAGAGTAAAGAGTCTTTAAGGAGGAATACCCACTACCATCAAAGAGGAGAGTGAGGAGTCTTTAAGGAGGAATACCCACTACTATCAAAGAGGAGAGTACAGAGTCTTTAAGGAGGAATAGCCACTACTATCAAAGAGGAGAGTGAAGAGTCTTTAAGGAGGAATAGCCACTACTATCAAAGAGGAGAGTGAAGAGTCTTTAAGGAGGAATACCCACTACTATCAAAGAGGAGATTGAAGAGTTTTAAGGAGGAATACCCACTACTATCAAAGAGGCGAGTGAAGAGTCTTTAAGGAGGAATACCCACTACTATCAAAGAGGAGAGTGAAGGGTCTTTAAGTAGGAATACCCACTACTATCAAAGAGGAGATTGAAGAGTTTTAAGGAGGAATACCCACTACCATCAAAGAGGAGAGTGAAGAGTCTTTGGGAGAAATACCCACTACTATCACAGAGGAAAGTGAAGAGACTTTGGGAGGAATACCCACTACTATCAAAGAGGAGAGTGAAGAGTCTTTGGGAGAAATACCCACTACTATCACAGAGGAAAGTGAAGAGACTTTGGGAGGAATACCCACTACCATCAAAGAGGAGAGTGAAGAGTCTTTGGGAGGAATACCCACTACTATCACAGAGGAAAGTGAAGAGACTTTGGGAGGAATACCCACTACCATCAAAGAGGAGAGTGAAGAGTCTTTGGGAGGAATACCCACTACTATCACAGAGGAGAGTGAAGAGTCTTTGGGAGGAATACCCACTACTATCAAAGAGGAGAGTGAAGAGTCTTTGGGAGAAATACCCACTACTATCACAGAGGAAAGTGAAGAGACTTTGGGAGGAATACCCACTACCATCAACGAGGGGAGTACAGAGTCTTTAAGGAGGAATACCCACTACCATCAAAGAGGAGAGTGAAGAGTCTTTGGGAGGAATACCCACTACCATCAACGAGGGGAGTACAGAGTCTTTGGGAAGAATACCCACTACTATCAAAGAGGAGAGTACAGAGTATTTAAGGAGGAATACCCACTACCACCAACGAGGGGAGTACAGAGTCTGTAAGGAGGAATACCCACTACTATCAAAGAGGAGAGTGAAGAGTCTTTGGGAGGAATACCCACTACTATCAAAGAGGGGAGTGAAGAGACTTTAAGGAGGAATACCCACTACTATCAAAGAGGAGAGTGAAGAGTCTTTAAGGGGGAATACCCACTACTATCAAAGAGGAGAGTGAAGAGTCTTTAAGGGGGAATACCCACTACTATCAAAGAGGAGAGTGAAGAGTCTTTAAGGGGGAATACCCACTACTATCAAAGAGGAGAGTGAAGAGTCTTTAAGGGGGAATACCCACTATTATCAAAGAGGAGAGTGAAGAGTCTTTGGGAGGAATACCCACTACCATCAACGAGGGGAGTACAGAGTCTTTGGGAGGAATACCCACTACTATCACAGAGGGGAGTCCCAACAGGAATACCAGACAGAGAGAGGAACACCACAGCCAGAGGATGGAAGTTCAGTGAAACACCGATGGTCACAACAGCCAAACACAGAAGTACAGTACGGTATGACAACCAGGCTGATGACTGAGCAAGGATGGGACAGCTGTTTGCAGTGCACAGGCCCCCTGTCCTATTACAAATCCAGAGTGTTTTCATGATGAATTTAAGCTATTTCAGGCCATCTCTTCCAGCAGGAAGAAAAGGTGTGAAATATGGGTTTTTGCCACCTCAAGCTGGGGTTTGGATTTATATTGGGCAAGACCTGGAATCTGTCAAACATATATAATGTAGGCAGGAGAGGAGAGGAGAGGAGGGACCTGTGACAGGAGGTGGGGGGGTGGACAGACAAATGAACAGTACCTGCAGGGGTGAAGGTGAAGGACTGAACTGTAAAACAAGAAGACAGAGAAGTCGTGTGTTAAAAGCCTACAGAGGTGCTGTAAGCGTTGCTTTGGGGGCCTCTGCACACTGGGGCTGGGGGCCAGGGAGGCGAAAGGGGGGCAGAGGAGAGGAGCCAACTCCATGACCCAGTGTGCATGGCGGCAGCCAGGAAAGCAGCTCAGAGGCCACAGAGATGTAGAGACAACAGAAACAAATCAAAGAAAACACAACATACATGAAATGTAGCAAACAGAAATGAAGGACAGGTTACAGCCATTTGACTGACTGTAGCAAGATCAAATGTCAGTTTGCTCTAAGACATTGAATAAATGTCACAAAAGAGAAAAGCCAAACTATTGAGAGAGATAACAATTTACTTGTACAAAATACATTGTTGAATAACATTACATGCATTACTAAATTTATGTCTATCTCCAGACTCTAATTAAATAGCCTGGCAGTAGAAGACTGTCCATGGTGGTTGGCTGTATTGACTATCTCCTCCACTATAATTAAATAGCCTGGCAGTAGAAGACTGTCCATGGTGGATGGCTGTATTGACTATCTCCTCCACTATAATTAAATAGCCTGGCAGTAGAAGACTGTCCATGGTGGTTGGCTGTATTGACTATCTCCTCCACTATAATTAAATAGCCTGGCAGTAGAAGACTGTCCATGGTGGTTGGCTGTATTGACTATCTCCTCCACTATAATTAAATAGCCTGGCAGTAGAAGACTGTTCATGGTGGTTGGCTGTATTGACTATCTCCTCCAATATAATTAAATAGCCTGGCAGTGGAAGACTGTCCATGGTGGTTGGCTGTATTGACTATCTCCTCCACTATAATTAAATAGCCTGGCAGTGGAAGACTGTCCATGGTGGATGGCTGTATTGACTATCTCCTCCACTATAATCAAATAGCCTGGCAGTAGAAGACTGTCCATGGTGGTTGGCTGTATTGACTATCTCCTCCACTATAATTAAATAGCCTGGCAGTGGAAGACTGTCCATGGTGGATGGCTGTATTGACTATCTCCTCCACTATAATTAAATAGCCTGGCAGTAGAAGACTGTCCATGGTGGATGGCTGTATTGACTATCTCCTCCACTATAATTAAATAGCCTGGCAGTAGAAGACTGTCCATGGTGGATGGCTGTATTGACTATCTCCTCCACTATAATTAAATAGCCTGGCAGTAGAAGACTGTCCATGGTGGTTGGCTGTATTGACTATCTCCTCCACTATAATTAAATAGCCTGGCAGTAGAAGACTGTCCATGGTGGATGGCTGTATTGACTATCTCCTCCACTATAATTAAATAGCCTGGCAGTAGAAGACTGTCCATGGTGGTTGGCTGTATTGACTATCTCCTCCACTATAATTAAATAGCCTGGCAGTAGAAGACTGTCCATGGTGGTTGGCTGTATTGACTATCTCCTCCACTATAATTAAATAGCCTGGCAGTAGAAGACTGTCCATGGTGGTTGGCTGTATTGACTATCTCCTCCAATATAATTAAATAGCCTGGCAGTGGAAGACTGTCCATGGTGGTTGGCTGTATTGACTATCTCCTCCACTATAATTAAATAGCCTGGCAGTGGAAGACTGTCCATGGTGGATGGCTGTATTGACTATCTCCTCCACTATAATCAAATAGCCTGGCAGTAGAAGACTGTCCATGGTGGTTGGCTGTATTGACTATCTCCTCCACTATAATTAAATAGCCTGGCAGTGGAAGACTGTCCATGGTGGATGGCTGTATTGACTATCTCCTCCACTATAATTAAATAGCCTGGCAGTAGAAGACTGTCCATGGTGGATGGCTGTATTGACTATCTCCTCCACTATAATTAAATAGCCTGGCAGTAGAAGACTGTCCATGGTGGTTGGCTGTATTGACTATCTCCTCCACTATAATTAAATAGCCTGGCAGTGGAAGACTGTCCATGGTGGATGGCTGTATTGACTATCTCCTCCACTATAATCAAATAGCCTGGCAGTAGAAGACTGTCCATGGTGGTTGGCTGTATTGACTATCTCCTCCACTATAATTAAATAGCCTGGCAGTGGAAGACTGTCCATGGTGGTTGGCTGTATTGACTATCTCCTCCACTATAATTAAATAGCCTGGCAGTGGAAGACTGTCCATGGTGGATGGCTGTATTGACTATCTCCTCCACTATAATTAAATAGCCTGGCAGTAGAAGACGGTGGTGGTGGTTGGCTGTATTGACTATCTCCTCCACTATAATTAAATAGCCTGGCAGTGGAAGACTGTCCATGGTGGATGGCTGTATTGACTATCTCCTCCACTATAATTGAATAGCCTGGCAGTGGAAGACTGTCCATGGTGGTTGGCTGTATTGACTATCTCCTCCACTATAATTGAATAGCCTGGCAGTGGAAAAAAAAACATTTTTTCTCCCCAATTGCGTGGTATCCAATTGTTGTAGTAGCTACTATCTTGTCTCATTGCTACAACTCCCGTACGGGCTTGGGAGAGACGAAGGCTGAATGTCTTGCGTCCTCCGATACACAACCCAACCAGCCGTACTGCTTCTTAACACAGCGCACATCCAACCCGGAAGCCAGCCGCACCAATGTGTCCGAGGCTACACCATGCACCTGGCAACCTTGGCTAGCGCGCACTGCGCCCGGTCCACCACAGGAGTCACTGGTGCGCAATGAGACAAGGAGATCCCTACCGACCAATCCCTCCCTAACCCGGATGACGCTAGGCCAATTATGCGTCGCCCCACGGACCTCCCGGTCACGGCCGGTTACGACAGAGCCTGGGTGCGAACCCAGGGACTCTGATGGCACAGCTGGCGCTGCAGTACAGCGCCCTTAACCACTGTGCCACCCGGGAGGCCGTGGTTGGCTGTATTGACTTGAGGTCGAGCACCCACACTCTGAAATGTCAGGGTCGGTGTAGGAGGATGGATGGACTGGCTCCAGCTCCAGCATGGCTCAGTCCTGAGTGACTGGCCAGACCAGCAGAGAATCAGTTGTACCACCAACCCAACCCACGCAACCCCTGCCACCCAGGGATAGCATCGACACTGTGGGAGGACATGTCAAACATTACAACCATCACAACATGATTCACACCAACACTCTGCTTTGACAGTAGAGAGAAAGAAATATCCCTTCACAATGGAGTTAATAAAGTCATTAAAACACAGTTTAGTGATGCTTTTGAGGAAGTTTGTTGAGTGCTCTGTATTGGTGGCAGAAAGCAAACTCCCAGAGGTAGAGTGTATGCACCCACAGTACGGTTTGTATGTTGTGTGCAGAATTAGCGTCTGTGTGTACTCACCAGCCTGCTGGTCTAACCTGTGTAGTTGCTGTGTGTACTCTCCAGACTGCTGGTCTAACCTGCGTAGTTGCTGTGTGTACTCTCCAGCCTGCTGGTCTAACCTGCGTAGTTGCTGTGTGTACTCTCCTGCCTGCTGGTCTAACCTGTGTAGTTGCTGTGTGTACTCTCCAGCCTGCTGGTCTAACCTGCGTAGTTGCTGTGTGTACTCTCCAGCCTGCTGGTCTAACCTGCGTAGTTGCTGTGTGTACTCTCCAGCCTGCTGGTCTAACCTGCGTAGTTGCTGTGTGTACTCTCCTGCCTGCTGGTCTAACCTGCGTAGTTGCTGAGCCCCTTCCTCTTCTTCCTCCTCCAGTACAGCCAGATACTGAAGCCCATGAGGATAACCCAGCAGGCCCCTCCGATCCCCGCTATGAACGCTGGCTGCTTCACCACATCTGTGATCTGCTCCGTGATGCTGTTGTTCCTGTTCCCACTTATGATCACATCACGGAAGTCCTTACCTGGGGTGGGAGGGACAGGGTGGGAGGGACAGGGGGGACAGGAGGACAGGGGGACAGGAGGGACGGGGGGACAGTGTGAGGGTGTGTATGCCAGGTTGTTTGTTGAAGCGATGAAAAAGGATTCAGCATTATAATAAACCATTTTGTTATTACAATTGCTAGCCGGCTGGGGACAATAGCAGTACCATAATAGTCCCCACATATTTACTAAGAGCTCAATTCTTCCTCAAGATATGCCTTCAACCTCCATACAGGAAAATGCAAATTTCATGCACAGACCTGTAGTTAGGATTGAGTTCCAGGTGTAGATATGGTAAGATACAGAGGCAACACCAGCCTCTCGTCAATAGCAGCTAACATATTGACTGAGAGAGTAGAACATGGTTGTGGTGGGTGTGCTGTGAAACCTAACGTGCAGACAGAGAGAGAGGGAGGGAGGCTAAATCCTACAAGCTGATGACAACCCCTCAGCTGATCCTGCTGTTTGCTTAGCTCAGACTCTAATTCACTTCAATAAAATAGACCATGTGAGATGAGAGGCACACCCTGCTCCGTATCGATCTACCAATCGAAGCTCACTCTGACTTGTCTGCCTTACACTATAAGAGTTGGTTCTCAGAAGAGCACACATGACAATATATCTGCAATCTTTGGCTTGGAGAACTGTGAGAGGGATTATAGGAGTGACATTGGGGGAAAAACACTATGCTACAGGCCAAGCCGGTTATTGGTCATATCAGTCCCTGGTCCATATAAATTACACAGACCTACACCACAGCCTGGCTACACATCAAAATAACAGACCTACACCACAGCCTGGCTACACATCAAAATAACAGACCTACACCACAGCCTGGATACACATCAAAATAACAGACCTACACCACAGCCTGGCTACACATCAAAATAACAGACCTACACCACAGCCTGGCTACACATCAAAATAACAGACCTACACCACAGCCTGGCTACACATCAAAATAACAGACATATGATTTAAATACAATCAGTATGACTGATCACTCATGTCACATGCTCTCTAATTGTAAATACTTTTGCCCCAATCAGTGTTAATATTGATCATTTAAATAGGCATTCTTTATTCCCTGCCTGGTGGCCATGTTAATTGGAGTGATGTTTTTTCCAATAAAAAAATACTATGTCCTTCAAAAACTAAATGGACTTTTCTGTAATTATGGATGAGTAGTCAATGAGACACTTCTATATTCCTCAATCATTTATGTGATAATGCCCTCGAGGCCGGTGTTTGGAGGATATAATGGCACAGGTGTTGTTAGGCCCCAAACACCGGCTTCCAGGGCATTATCACTTTTATATAACGGGGTTGGCAACATATTCAAATAATGATTGACATATTTTCATGAAACATTTTATTTTGATACATTTATTCATACTATTTCATCGTTCCATAAGATAATAGTCCCGACACAAATCTAGGGTTGTTAACCAAGTTGGCTGGTTGTTCGTTCTATCGGTTTGGTTGCCAGAGACGTGACCCAGTCGTTAAGTATTGTTGTTCTGTATCTACAGTATGGACGTGACCCAGTCGTTAAGTATTGTTGTTCTGTATCTACAGTATGGACGTGACCCAGTCGTTAAGTATTGTTGTTCTGTATCTACAGTATGGACGTGACCCAGTCGTTAAGTATTGTTGTTCTGTATCCACAGTATGGACGTGACCCAGTCGTTAAGTATTGTTGTTCTGTATCTACAGTATGGACGTGACCCAGTCGTTAAGTATTGTTGTTCTGTATCTACAGTATGGACGTGACCCAGTCGTTAAGTATTGTTGTTCTGTATCTACAGTATGGACGTGACCCAGTCGTTAAGTATTGTTGTTCTGTATCTACAGTATGGACGTGACCCAGTCGTTAAGTATTGTTGTTCTGTATCTACAGTATGGACGTGACCCAGTCGTTAAGTATTGTTGTTCTGTATCTACAGTATGGACGTGACCCAGTCGTTAAGTATTGTTGTTCTGTATCTACAGTATGGAAGTGACCCAGTCGTTAAGTATTGTTGTTCTGTATCTACAGTATGGACGTGACCCAGTCGTTAAGTATTGTTGTTCTGTATCTACAGTATGGACGTGACCCAGTCGTTAAGTATTGTTGTTCTGTATCTACAGTATGGACGTGACCCAGTCGTTAAGTATTGTTGTTCTGTATCTACAGTATGTTCGTGACCCAGTCGTTAAGTATTGTTGTTCTGTATCTACAGTATGTTCGTGACCCAGTAGTTAAGTATTGTTGTTCTGTATCTACAGCATGGACGTGACCCAGTCGTTAAGTATTGTTGTTCTGTATCTACAGTATGGACGTGACCCAGTCGTTAAGTATTGTTGTTCTGTATCTACAGTATGTTTGTGACCCAGTCGTTAAGTATTGTTGTTCTGTATCTACAGTATGTTCGTGACCCAGTAGTTAAGTATTGTTGTTCTGTATCTACAGTATGGACGTGACCCAGTCGTTAAGTATTGTTGTTCTGTATCTACAGTATGGACGTGACCCAGTCGTTAAGTATTGTTGTTCTGTATCTACAGTATGGACGTGACCCAGTCGTTAAGTATTGTTGTTCTGTATCTACAGTATGGACGTGACCCAGTCGTTAAGTATTGTTGTTCTGTATCTACAGTATGGACGTGACCCAGTCGTTAAGTATTGTTGTTCTGTATCTACAGTATGGACGTGACCCAGTCGTTAAGTATTGTTGTTCTGTATCTACAGTATGGACGTGACCCAGTCGTTAAGTATTGTTGTTCTGTATCTACAGTATGGACGTGACCCAGTCGTTAAGTATTGTTGTTCTGTATCTACAGTATGGACGTGACCCAGTCGTTAAGTATTGTTGTTCTGTATCTACAGTATGTTCGTGACCCAGTCGTTAAGTATTGTTGTTCTGTATCTACAGTATGGACGTGACCCAGTCGTTAAGTATTATTGTTCTGTATCTACAGTATGGACGTGACCCAGTCGTTAAGTATTGTTGTTCTGTATCTACAGTATGGACGTGACCCAGTCGTTAAGTATTGTTGTTCTGTATCTACAGTATGTTCGTGACCCAGTCGTTAAGTATTGTTGTTCTGTATCTACAGTATGGACGTGACCCAGTCGTTAAGTATTGTTGTTCTGTATCTACAGTATGGACGTGACCCAGTTGTTAAGTATTGTTGTTCTGTATCTACAGTATGGACGTGACCCAGTCGTTAAGTATTGTTGTTCTGTATCTACAGTATGGACGTGACCCAGTCGTTAAGTATTGTTGTTCTGTATCTACAGTATGGCCGTGACCCAGTCGTTAAGTATTGTTGTTCTGTATCCACAGTATGGACGTGACCCAGTCGTTAAGTATTGTTGTTCTGTATCTACAGTATGTTCGTGACCCAGTCGTTAAGTATTGTTGTTCTGTATCTACAGTATGTTCGTGAGCCAGTCGTTAAGTATTGTTGTTCTGTATCTACAGTATGGACGTGACCCAGTCGTTAAGTATTGTTGTTCTGTATCTACAGTATGGACGTGACCCAGTCGTTAAGTATTGTTGTTCTGTATCTACAGTATGGACGTGACCCAGTCGTTAAGTATTGTTGTTCTGTATCTACAGTATGGACGTGACCCAGTCGTTAAGTATTGTTGTTCTGTATCTACAGTATGGACGTGACCCAGTCGTTCGTTCTAAATGTTTTATTGCCATACTGGATGACAACGTTCTAACTAGTCAACTACAGCAACGTTCTAGCTAGCCAACTACGGCTAACTTATAGTCACGTTAAACAGTACAGCCAGAATAACAAGTAGCTGCAATTTTTTAAGCTATTTTGTAGTGACAGTCTTATGGATACATTCATAACAATGTGCTATTGATGAGTGATTTCACCTTGCATAGAACATGTGATCTCTCATCAGGACACTGTTGTTCAGATGAGCTAGCCAACAACACAGCTAACACAATCACTTCAAACTGAAGCTGGACACTGTTGTTCAGAGGAGCTAGCCAACAACACAGCTAACACAATCACTTCAAACTGAAGCTGGAAAGACTGCAAACTAGCTGCACTTCCTTGCATTTTACCTGTTTTCTATTGACATTTATTTGTATATATCCATATATGCTGATTCATTATTTAGACTGAAAAAGCAGCCTGCCTGTCTGTCTCGTCCCGACATATTCATTACTATGCGACAGCTGGAGATCAAATTTGAATATTCAACAATGTTGGAAATGTCAGAGAGACATCGGAAGCTTTTTTTACGTTTTCATATAAAATTACATACCCAAATCTAACTGCCTGTAACTCAGGACCTGAAGCAAGGATATGCATAATCTTGATACTATTTGAATGGAAACACTTTGAAGTTTGTAGAAATGTGAAATTAATGTAGGATAATATAACACATGAGCTCTGGTAAAAGATAACATGAAGAAGAAAACATGCATTTTCTTATATTTTAAATATTTTAAATAATGTTTTAATCATCTTTGAAATGCAAGAGAAAGGACATTATATGACTTAGGAGTCTAGGTGCAAGTTATATTTTGGCAACTAGATGGCAGCAGTGTCTATGCAAAGTTTCAACGGATCCAATGAACCATTGCATTACTGTTCAAAATGTTGTATCAAGTCTGCCAAAATGTGCCAAATTGGTTTATTGATACATTTTCAAGTACATAATTGTGCACTCTCCTAAAACAACAGCATGTAATTCTTTCACTGTAATAGCGGCTGCAAATTGGACAGCGCAGTTAGATTAACAAGAATGGAAGCTTTCTGCCCATATAAGACATGTCTATGTCCAGGGAAATGTTCTTGTTCATTTCAACGTCATGCTGATCACATAAGCACACGTTAGCTCAAACGTCCCACGAGGGGTCACCGATCCGGTAGAAGATACAAATCTCCGCTTTTGAAAACTAAATGTTAGTCAAAAAGAAATGTGAGATAATGTCTAGATTATTTTTATAGAGATCACGTTCATAAATTGCCTGGCTGGGCTGATGAGACAGTGGATTGCGCAATTAGATGGAACAGAGTAAATAAGCATTTTAACGTCTTACATTTAGCCGGTGGTAACTTGTGGAATAGACACCGTCTGGAATGCAGTTTTAACGAATCAGCACTTAGGATTAGACCCACCCGTTGTATAATCTACCATAACGCCCCCTTTTGTGTGTTTCCCTTCCCATTCCACTCCCCCTGGGTCTCTTACCAA